>NW_026688365.1:0-77292 GCF_030445035.2 Dasypus novemcinctus | reverse complement strand
TCCTATAGTGTAAATGCAAGTTTTAGACATAGGAATTTTAGCACAAAAACTGAAGGAAAGGAGATAGCTGCAAAACCTCTGCACACAATTCTTAGTTCTCAGAAGTAAATCATATGTGCCATGTTGTTTCAGTTAGGTTTAAAGAGTTAGGTGATATACCCTCAGTTATGCTTTCCTGTATAGGAAATGCTAGTTCTGGAGATACGAATGTTAGCATAAGAACTGAAGGAAAGGAGGTAGTTGCAAAATCTCTGCGCACAATGCTTAGTTCTCAGAAGTAAATCATATGTGCCATGTTGTTTCATTTAGGTTAAAAGGTTCGGTGCTATACTCGCGGTAATGTTATCCTATAGTGTAAATGCTAGTTTCAGATATAGGTTTCTTAGCACAAAAACTAAAGGAAAGGAGATAGCTGCAAAATCTCTGCACACAATGTTTAGATCTCAGAAGTAAATCATATGTGCCAGGTTGTTTCATTTAGGTTTAAAGAGTTAGGTGCTATAACCGCGATAATGCTTTCCTTTATAGGAAATGCTAGTTTTAGAGATACGAATGTTAGCACAAAAACTGAAGGAAAGGAGATAGCTGCAAAATCTCTACACACAATGCTTAGTTCTCCGAAGTAAATCATATGTGCGATGTTGTTTAATTTAGGTTTAAAGAGTTAGGTGCTATACCCTCGGTTATGCTTTCCTGTATAGGAAATGCTAGTTGTGGAGATACGAATGTTAGCACAAAAACTGAAGGAAAGGAGATAGCTGCAAAATCTCTGCACACAATGCTTAGTTCTCAGAAGTAAATCATATGTGCCATGTTGTTTCATTTAGGTTTAAAGAGTTAGGTGGTATTCCGTAGGTTACGCTTTCCTATATAGGAAAGGCTAGTTTTATAGATACGAATGTTTGCACAAAAACTGAAGGAAAGGAGATAGCTGCAAAATCTCTACACACAATGCATAGTTCTCAGAAGTAAATCATATGTGCAATGTTGTTTCATTTAGGTTTAAAGAGTTAGGTGCTATACCCGCGGTAATGCTTTCCTAAAGTGTAAATGGTAGTTTTAGACATATGAATGTTAGCACAAAAACTGAAGGAAAGGTGATAGCTGCAAAATCTCTGCACACAATGCTTAGTTCTCAGAAGTAAATCATATGTGCCATGTTGTTTCATTTAGGTTTAAACAGATAAGTGCTATACCCGCGGTAATGCTTTCCTATAGTGTAAATGCAAGTTTTAGACATAGGAATGTTAGCACAAAAACTGAAGGAAGGGAGATAGCTGCAAAATCTCTGCACACAATTCTTAGTTCTCAGAAGTAAATCATATGTGCCATGTTGTTTCATTTAGGTTTAAAGAGTTAGGTGCTATACCCACAGTTATGCTTTCCTGTATAGGAAATGCTAGTTCTGGAGATACGAATGTTAGCACAAAAACTGAAGGAAAGGAGGTAGTTGCAAAATCTCTGTGCACAATGCTTAGTTCTCAGAAGTAAGTCATATGTGCCATGTTGTTTCATTTAGGTTTAAACAGATAAGTGCTAAACCCGCGGTAATGCTTTCCTATAGTGTAAATGCAAGTTTTAGACATAGGAATGTTAGCACAAAAACTGAAGGAAAGGAGATAGCTGCAAAATCTCTGCACACAATGTTTAGATTTCAGAAGTAAATCATATGTGCCATGCTGTTTCATTTTGGTTTAAAGAGTTAGGTGCTATACCCTCGGTTTTGCTTTCCTGTATAGGAAATGCTAGTTCTGGAGGCACGAATGTTACCACAAAAACTGAAGGAAAGGAGATAGCTGCAAAATCTCTGCACACAATGCTTAGTTCTCAGAAGTAAATCATATGTGCCATGTTGTTTAATTTAGGTTTAAAGAGTTAGGTGCTATACCCTCGGTTATGCTTTCCTGTATTGGAAATGCTAGTTCTGGAGGTACGAATGTTAGCACAAAAACTGAAGGAAAGGAGATAGCTGCAAAATCTCTGCACACAATGCGTAGTTCTCAGAAGTAAATCATATTTGCCTTTTTGTTTCATTTAGGTTTAAACAGATAAGTGCTATACCCGCGGTAATGCTTTCCTATAGTGTAAATGCAAGTTTTAGACATAGGAATCTTAGCACAAAAACTGAAGGAAAGGAGATAGCTGCAAAATCTCTGCACACAATGCTTACTTCTCAGAAGTAAATCATATGTGCCATGTTGTTTCATTTAGGTTTAAACTGATAAGTGCTATACCCGCGGTAATGCTTTCCTGTAGTGTAAATGCAAGTTTTAGACATAGGAATGTTAGCACATAAACTGAAGGAAAGGAGATAGCTGCAAAATCTCTGCACACAATGCTTAGTTCTCAGAAGTAAATCATATGTGCCATGTTGTTTCATTTAGGTTTAAACAGATAAGTGCTATACCCGCCGTAATGCTTTCCTATAGTGTAAATGCAAGTTTTAGACATAGGAATGTTAGCACAAAAACTGAAGGAAAGGAGATAGCTGCAAAACCTCTGCACAAAATTCGTAGTTCTCAGAAATAAATCAATGTGCCATGTTGTTTCAGTTAGGTTTAAAGAGTTAGGTAATATACCCTCAGTTATGCTTTCCTGTATAGGAAATGCTAGTTCTGGAGATACGAATGTTAGCACAAGAACTGAAGGAAATGAGGTAGTTGCAAAATCTCTGCGCACAATGCTTAGTTCTCAGAAGTAAATCATATGTGCCATGTTGTTTCATTTAGGTTAAAGAGTTCGGTGCTATACTCGCGGTAATGTTATCCTATAGTGTAAATGCTAGTTTCAGATATAGGTTTCTTAGCACAAAATCTAAAGGAAAGGAGATAGCTGCAAAATCTCTGCACACAATGTTTAGATCTCAGAAGTAAATCATATGTGCCATGTTGTTTCATTTAGGTTTAAAGAGTTAGGTGCTATACCCTCAGTTATGCTTTCCTGTATAGGAAATGCTAGTTCTGGAGATACGAATGTTAGCACAAAAACTGAAGGAAAGGAGGTAGTTGCAAAATCTCTGCGCACAATGCTTAGTTCTCAGAAGTAAGTCATATGTGCCATGTTGTTTCATTTAGGTTTAAACAGATAAGTGCTATACCCGCGGTAAAGCTTTCCTATAGTGTAAAGGCAAGTTTTAGACATAGGAATGTTAGCACAAAAACTGAAGTAAAGGAGATAGCTGCAAAATCTCTGCACACAATGCTTAGTTCTCAGAAGTAAATCATATGTGCCATGTTGTTTCATTTAGGTTTAAAGAGTTAAGTGCTATAACCTCTGTGAAGCTTTCCTATATATGAAAGGCTAGTTTTAGAGATACGAATGTTAGCACAAAAACTGAAGGAAAGGAGATAGCTGCAAAATCTCTGCACACAATGCTTAGTTCTCAGAAGTAAATCATATGTGCCATGTTGTTTCATTTAGGTTTAAAGAGTTAGGTGCTATTCCCTAGGTTATGCTTTCCTATATAGGAAATGCTAGTTTTATAGATACGAATGTTAGCACAAAAACTGAAGGAAAGGAGATAGCTGCAAAATCTCTACACACAATGCATAGTTCTCAGAAGTAAATCATATGTGCAATGTTGTTTGATTTAGGTTTAAAGAGTTAGGTGCTATACCCGCGGTAATGCTTTCCTACAGTGTAAATGCTAGTTTTAGACATATGAATGTTAGCACAAAAACTGAAGGAAAGGTGATAGCTGCAAAATCTCTGCACACAATGCTTAGTTCTCAGAAGTAAATCATATGTGCCATGTTGTTTCATTTAGGTTTAAACAGATAAGTGCTATACCCGCGGTAATGCTTTCCTATAGTGTAAATGCAAGTTTTAGACATAGGAATGTTAGCACAAAAACTGAAGGAAAGGAGATAGCTGCAAAATCTCTGCACACAATTCTTAGTTCTCAGAAGTAAATCATATGTGCCATGTTGTTTCATTTAGGTTTAAAGAGTTAGGTGCTATACCCTCAGTTATGCTTTCCTGTATAGGAAATGCTAGTTCTGGAGATACGAATGTTAGCACAAAAACTGAAGGAAAGGAGGTAGTTGCAAAATCTCTGCGCACAATGCTTAGTTCTCAGAAGTAAGTCATATGTGCAATGTTGTTGTTTCATTTAGGTTTAAACAGATAAGTGCTATACCCGCGGTAATGCTTTCCTATAGTGTAAAGGCAAGTTTTAGACATAGGAATGTTAGCACAAAAACTGAAGGAAAGGAGATAGCTGCAAAATCTCTGCACACAGTGTTTAGATCTCAGAAGTAAATCATATGTGCCATGCTGTTTCATTTTGGTTTAAAGAGTTAGGTGCTATACCCTCGGTTATGCTTTCCTGTATAGGAAATGCTAGTTCTGGAGATACGAATGTTAGCACAAAAACTGAAGTAAAGGAGATAGCTGCAAAATCTCTGCACACAATGCTTAGTTCTCAGAAGTAAATCATATGTGCCATGTTGTTTCATTTAGGTTTAAAGAGTTAGGTGCTATAACCTCTGTGAAGCTTTCCTATATATGAAATGCTAGTTTTAGAGATACGAATGTTAGCACAAAAACTGAAGGAAAGGAGATAGCTGCAAAATCTCTGCACACAATGCTTAGTTCTCAGAAGTAAATCATATGTGCCATGTTGTTTCATTTAGGTTTAAAGAGTTAGGTGCTATTCCCTAGGTTATGCTTTCCTATATAGGAAATGCTAGTTTTATAGATACGAATGTTAGCACAAAAACTGAAGGAAAGGAGATAGCTGCAAAATCTCTACACACAATGCATAGTTCTCAGAAGTAAATCATATGTGCAATGTTGTTTGATTTAGGTTTAAAGAGTTAGGTGCTATACCCGCGGTAATGCTTTCCTACAGTGTAAATGCTAGTTTTAGACATATGAATGTTAGCACAAAAACTGAAGGAAAGGTGATAGCTGCAAAATCTCTGCACACAATGCTTAGTTCTCAGAAGTAAATCATATGTGCCATGTTGTTTCATTTAGGTTTAAACAGATAAGTGCTATACCCGCGGTAATGCTTTCCTATAGTGTAAATGCAAGTTTTAGACATAGGAATGTTAGCACAAAAACTGAAGGAAAGGAGATAGCTGCAAAATCTCTGCACACAATTCTTAGTTCTCAGAAGTAAATCATATGTGCCATGTTGTTTCATTTAGGTTTAAAGAGTTAGGTGCTATACCCTCAGTTATGCTTTCCTGTATAGGAAATGCTAGTTCTGGAGATACGAATGTTAGCACAAAAACTGAAGGAAAGGAGGTAGTTGCAAAATCTCTGCGCACAATGCTTAGTTCTCAGAAGTAAGTCATATGTGCCATGTTGTTTCATTTAGGTTTAAACAGATAAGTGCTATACCCGCGGTAATGCTTTCCTATAGTGTAAAGGCAAGTTTTAGACATAGGAATGTTAGCACAAAAACTGAAGTAAAGGAGATAGCTGCAAAATCTCTGCACACAATGCTTAGTTCTCAGAAGTAAATCATATGTGCCATGTTGTTTCATTTAGGTTTAAAGAGTTAAGTGCTATAACCTCTGTGAAGCTTTCCTATATATGAAAGGCTAGTTTTAGAGATACGAATGTTAGCACAAAAACTGAAGGAAAGGAGATAGCTGCAAAATCTCTGCACACAATGCTTAGTTCTCAGAAGTAAATCATATGTGCCATGTTGTTTCATTTAGGTTTAAAGAGTTAGGTGCTATTCCCTAGGTTATGCTTTCCTATATAGGAAATGCTAGTTTTATAGATACGAATGTTAGCACAAAAACTGAAGGAAAGGAGATAGCTGCAAAATCTCTACACACAATGCATAGTTCTCAGAAGTAAATCATATGTGCAATGTTGTTTGATTTAGGTTTAAAGAGTTAGGTGCTATACCCGCGGTAATGCTTTCCTACAGTGTAAATGCTAGTTTTAGACATATGAATGTTAGCACAAAAACTGAAGGAAAGGTGATAGCTGCAAAATCTCTGCACACAATGCTTAGTTCTCAGAAGTAAATCATATGTGCCATGTTGTTTCATTTAGGTTTAAACAGATAAGTGCTATACCCGCGGTAATGCTTTCCTATAGTGTAAAGGCAAGTTTTAGACATAGGAATGTTAGCACAAAAACTGAAGGAAAGGAGATAGCTGCAAAATCTCTGCACACAATTCTTAGTTCTCAGAAGTAAATCATATGTGCCATGTTGTTTCATTTAGGTTTAAAGAGTTAGGTGCTATACCCACAGTTATGCTTTCCTGTATAGGAAATGCTAGTTCTGGAGATACGAATGTTAGCACAAAAACTGAAGGAAAGGAGGTAGTTGCAAAATCTCTGCGCACAATGCTTAGTTCTCAGAAGTAAGTCATATGTGCCATGTTGTTTCATTTAGGTTTAAACAGATAAGTGCTATACCCGCGGTAATGCTTTCCTATAGTGTAAAGGCAAGTTTTAGACATAGGAATGTTAGCACAAAAACTGAAGGAAAGGAGATAGCTGCAAAATCTCTGCACACAGTGTTTAGATCTCAGAAGTAAATCATATGTGCCATGCTGTTTCATTTTGGTTTAAAGAGTTAGGTGCTATACCCTCGGTTATGCTTTCCTGTATAGGAAATGCTAGTTCTGGAGATACGAATGTTAGCACAAAAACTGAAGTAAAGGAGATAGCTGCAAAATCTCTGCACACAATGCTTAGTTCTCAGAAGTAAATCATATGTGCCATGTTGTTTCATTTAGGTTTAAAGAGTTAGGTGCTATAACCTCTGTGAAGCTTTCCTATATATGAAATGCTAGTTTTAGAGATACGAATGTTAGCACAAAAACTGAAGGAAAGGAGATAGCTGCAAAATCTCTGCACACAATGCTTAGTTCTCAGAAGTAAATCATATGTGCCATGTTGTTTCATTTAGGTTTAAAGAGTTAGGTGCTATTCCCTAGGTTATGCTTTCCTATATAGGAAATGCTAGTTTTATAGATACGAATGTTAGCACAAAAACTGAAGGAAAGGAGATAGCTGCAAAATCTCTACACACAATGCATAGTTCTCAGAAGTAAATCATATGTGCAATGTTGTTTGATTTAGGTTTAAAGAGTTAGGTGCTATACCCGCGGTAATGCTTTCCTACAGTGTAAATGCTAGTTTTAGACATATGAATGTTAGCACAAAAACTGAAGGAAAGGTGATAGCTGCAAAATCTCTGCACACAATGCTTAGTTCTCAGAAGTAAATCATATGTGCCATGTTGTTTCATTTAGGTTTAAACAGATAAGTGCTATACCCGCGGTAATGCTTTCCTATAGTGTAAATGCAAGTTTTAGACATAGGAATGTTAGCACAAAAACTGAAGGAAAGGAGATAGCTGCAAAATCTCTGCACACAATTCTTAGTTCTCAGAAGTAAATCATATGTGCCATGTTGTTTCATTTAGGTTTAAAGAGTTAGGTGCTATACCCTCAGTTATGCTTTCCTGTATAGGAAATGCTAGTTCTGGAGATACGAATGTTAGCACAAAAACTGAAGGAAAGGAGGTAGTTGCAAAATCTCTGCGCACAATGCTTATTTCTCAGAAGTAAGTCATATGTGCCATGTTGTTTCATTTAGGTTTAAACAGATAAGTGCTATACCCGCGGTAAGGCTTTCCTATAGTGTAAAGGCAAGTTTTAGACATAGGAATGTTAGCACAAAAACTGAAGGAAAGGAGATAGCTGCAAAATCTCTGCACACAGTGTTTAGATCTCAGAAGTAAATCATATGTGCCATGCTGTTTCATTTTGGTTTAAAGAGTTAGGTGCTATACCCTCGGTTATGCTTTCCTGTATAGGAAATGCTAGTTCTGGAGATACGAATGTTAGCACAAAAACTGAAGTAAAGGAGATAGCTGCAAAATCTCTGCACACAATGCTTAGTTCTCAGAAGTAAATCATATGTGCCATGTTGTTTCATTTAGGTTTAAAGAGTTAGGTGCTATAACCTCTGTGAAGCTTTCCTATATATGAAATGCTAGTTTTAGAGATACGAATGTTAGCACAAAAACTGAAGGAAAGGAGATAGCTGCAAAATCTCTGCACACAATGCTTAGTTCTCAGAAGTAAATCATATGTGCCATGTTGTTTCATTTAGGTTTAAAGAGTTAGGTGCTATTCCCTAGGTTATGCTTTCCTATATAGGAAATGCTAGTTTTATAGATACGAATGTTAGCACAAAAACTGAAGGAAAGGAGATAGCTACAAAATCTCTACACACAATGCATAGTTCTCAGAAGTAAATCATATGTGCAATGTTGTTTGATTTAGGTTTAAAGAGTTAGGTGCTATACCCGCGGTAAAGCTTTCCTAGAGTGTAAATGCTAGTTTTAGACATATGAATGTTAGCACAAAAACTGAAGGAAAGGTGATAGCTGCACATTCTCTGCACACAATGCTTAGTTCTCAGAAGTAAATCATATGTGCCATGTTGTTTCATTTAGGTTTAAACAGATAAGTGCTATACCCGCGGTAATGCTTTCCTATAGTGTAAATGCAAGTTTTAGACATAGGAATGTTAGCACAAAAACTGAAGGAAAGGAGATAGCTGCAAAATCTCTGCACACAATTCTTAGTTCTCAGAAGTAAATCATATGTGCCATGTTGTTTCATTTAGGTTTAAAGAGTTAGGTGCTATACCCTCAGTTATGCTTTCCTGTATAGGAAATGCTAGTTCTGGAGATACGAATGTTAGCACCAAAACTGAAGGAAAGGAGGTAGTTGCAAAATCTCTGCGCACAATGCTTAGTTCTCAGAAGTAAGTCATATGTGCCATGTTGTTTCATTTAGGTTTAAACAGATAAGTGATAAACCTGCGGTAATGCTTTCCTATAGTGTAAATGCAAGTTTTAGACATAGGAATGTTAGCACAAAAACTGAAGGTGGGAGATAGCTGCAAAATCTCTGCACACAATGTTTAGATCTCAGAAGTAAATCATATGTGCCATGCTGTTTCATTTTGGTTTAAAGAGTTAGGTGCTATACCCTCGGTTATGCTTTCCTGTATAGGAAATGCTAGTTCTGGAAACACGAATGTTACCACAAAAACTGAAGGAAAGGAGATAGCTGCAAAATCTCTGCACACAATGCTTAGTTCTCAGAAGTAAATCATATGTGCCATGTTGTTTCATTTAGGTTTAAACAGATAAGTGCTATACCCACGGTAATGCTTTCCTATAGTGTAAATGCAAGTTTTAGACATAGGAATGTTAGCACAAAAACTGAAGGAAAGGAGATAGCTGCAAAACCTCTGCACACAATTCTTAGTTCTCAGAAGTAAATCATATGTGCCATGTTGTTTCATTTAGGTTTAAAGAGTTAGGTGCTATACCCTCATTTATGCTTTCCTGTATAGGAAATGCTAGTTCTGGAGATACGAATGTTAGCACAAAAACTGAAGGAAAGGAGGTAGTTGCAAAATCTCTGCGCACAATGCTTAGTTCTCAGAAGTAAGTCATATGTGCCATGTTGTTTCATTTAGGTTTAAACAGATAAGTGCTAAACCCGCGGTAATGCTTTCCTATAGTGTAAATGCAAGTTTTAGACATAGGAATGTTAGCACAAAAACTGAAGGAAAGGAGATAGCTGCAAAATCTCTGCACACAGTGTTTAGATCTCAGAAGTAAATCATATGTGCCATGCTGTTTCATTTTGGTTTAAAGAGTTAGGTGCTATACCCTCGGTTATGCTTTCCTGTATAGGAAATGCTAGTTCTGGAGGTACGAATGTTGCCACAAAAACTGAAGGAAAGGAGATAGCTGCAAAATCTCTGCACACAATGCTTAGTTCTCAGAAGTAAATAATATGTGCCATGTTGTTTAATTTAGGTTTAAAGAGTTAGGAGCTATACCCTCGGTTATGCTTTCCTGTATAGGAAATGCTAGTTCTGGAGGTACGAATGTTAGCACAAAAACTGAAGGAAAGGAGATAGCTGCAAAATCTCTGCACACAATGCTTAGTTCTCAGAAGTAAATCATATTTGCCATGTTGTTTCATTTAGGTTTAAACAGATAAGTGCTATACCCGCGGTAATGCTTTCCTATAGTGTAAATGCAAGTTTTAGACATAGGAATGTTAGCACAAAAACTGAAGGAAAGGAGATAGCTGCAAAATCTCTGCACACAATGCTTAGTTCTCAGAAGTAAATCATATGAGCCATGTTGTTTCATTTAGGTTTAAACAGATAAGTGCTATACCCACAGTAATGCTTTCCTATAGTGTAAATGCAAGTTTTAGACATAGGAATGTTAGCACAAAAACTGAAGGAAAGGAGATAGGTGCAAAACCTCTGCACACAATTCTTAGTTCTCAGAAGTAAATCATATGTGCCATGTTGTTTCAGTTAGGTTTAAAGAGATAGGTGCTATACCCTCAGTTATGCTTTCCTGTATAAGAAATGCTAGTTCTGGACGTACGAATGTTAGCACAAAAACTGAAGGAAAGGAGATAGCTGCAAAATCTCTGCACACAATGCTTAGTTCTCAGAAGTAAATCATATGTGCCATGTTGTTTCATTTAGGTTTAAACAGATAAGTGCTAAACCCGCGGTAATGCTTTCCTATAGTGTAAATGCAAGTTTTAGACATAGGAATGTTAGCACAAAAACTGAAGGAAAGGAGATACCTGCAAAATCTCTGCACACAGTGTATAGATCTCAGAAGTAAATCATATGTGCCATGCTGTTTCATTTTGGTTTAAAGAGTTAGGTGCTATACCCTCGGTTATGCTTTCCTGTATAGGAAATGCTAGTTCAGGAGGTACGAATGTTACCACAAAAACTGAAGGAAAGGAGATAGCTGCAAAATCTCTGCACACAATGCTTAATTCTCAGAAGTAAATCATATGTGCCATGTTGTTTCATTTAGGTTTAAACTGATAAGTGCTATACCCGCGGTAATGCTTTCCTATAGTGTAAATGCAAGTTTTAGACATAGGAATGTTAGCACAAAAACTGAAGGAAGGGAGATAGCTGCAAAATCTCTGCACACAATTCTTAGTTCTCAGAAGTAAATCATATGTGCCATGTTGTTTCATTTAGGTTTAAAGAGTTACGTGCTATACCCACAGTTATGCCTGTATAGGAAATGCTAGTTCTGGAGATACGAATGTTAGCAGAAAAACTGAAGGAAAGGAGGTAGTTGCAAAATCTCTGCGCACAATGCTTAGTTCTCAGAAGTAAGTCATATGTGCCATGTTGTTTCATTTAGGTTTAAACAGATAAGTGCTAAACCCGCGGTAATGCTTTCCTATAGTGTAAATGCAAGTTTTAGACATAGGAATGTTAGCACAAAAACTGAAGGAAAGGAGATAGCTGCAAAATCTCTGCACACAGTGTTTAGATCTCAGAAGTAAATCATTTGTGCCATGCTGTTTCATTTTGGTTTAAAGAGTTAGGTGCTATACCCTCGGTTATGCTTTCCTGTATTGGAAATGCTAGTTCTGGAGGTACGAATGTTAGCACAAAAACTGAAGGAAAGGAGATAGCTGCAAAATCTCTGCACACAATGCTTAATTCTCAGAAGTAAATCATATTTGCCTTGTTGTTTCATTTAGGTTTAAACAGATAAGTGCTATACCCGCGGTAATGCTTTCCTATAGTTTAAATGCAAGTTTTAGACATAGGAATCTTAGCACAAAAACTGAAGGAAAGGAGATAGCTGCAAAATCTCTGCACACAATGCTTACTTCTCAGGAGTAAATCATATGTGCCATGTTGTTTCATTTAGGTTTAAACTGATAAGTGCTATACCCGCGGTAATCCTTTCCTATAGTGTAAATGCAAGTTTTAGACATAGGAATGTTAGCACATAAACTGAAGGAAAGGAGATAGCTGCAAAATCTCTGCACACAATGCTTAGTTCTCAGAAGTAAATCATATGTGCCATGTTGTTTCATTTAGGTTTAAACAGATAAGTGCTATACCCGCCGTAATGCTTTCCTATAGTGTAAATGCAAGTTTTAGACATAGGAATGTTAGCACAAAAACTGAAGGAAAGGAGATAGCTGCAAAACCTCTGCCCAAAATTCTTAGTTCTCAGAAGTAAATCAATTGTGCCATGTTGTTTCAGTTAGGTTTAAAGAGTTAGGTGATATACCCTCAGTTATGCTTTCCTGTATAGGAAATGCTAGTTCTAGAGATACGAATGTTAGCACAAGAACTGAAGGAAAGGAGGTAGTTGCAAAATCTCTGCGCACAATGCTTAGTTCTCAGAAGTAAATCATATGTGCCATGTTGTTTCATTTAGGTTAAAGAGTTCGGTGCTATACTCGCGGTAATGCTATCCTATAGTGTAAATGCTAGTTTCAGATATAGGTTTCTTAGCACAAAAACTAAAGGAAAGCAGATAGCTGCAAAATCTCTGCACACAATGTTTAGATCTCAGAAGTAAATCATATGTGCCATGTTGTTTCATTTAGGTTTAAAGAGTTAGGTGCTATAACCGCGATAATGCTTTCCTTTATAGGAAATGCTAGTTTTAGAGATACGAATGTTAGCACAAAAACTGAAGGAAAGGAGATAGCTGCAAAATCTCTACACACAATGCTTAGTTCTCCGAAGTAAATCATATGTGCGATGTTGTTTAATTTAGGTTTAAAGAGTTAGGTGCTATACCCTCGGTCATGCTTTCCTGTATTGGAAATGCTAGTTCTGGAGATACGAATGTTAGCACAAAAAGTGAAGTAAAGGAGATAGCTGCAAAATCTCTGCACACAATGCTTAGTTCTCAGAAGTAAATCATATGTGCCATGTTGTTTCATTTAGGTTTAAAGAGTTAGGTGCTATAACCTCTGTGAAGCTTTCCTATATATGAAATGCTAGTTTTAGAGATACGAATGTTAGCACAAAAACTGAAGGAAAGGAGATAGCTGCAAAATCTCTGCACACAATGCTTAGTTCTCAGAAGTAAATCATATGTGCCATGTTGTTTCATTTAGGTTTAAACAGTTAGGTGCTATACCCTCGGTTATGCTTTCCTGTGTAGGAAATGCTAGTTCTGGAGATACGAATGTTAGCACAAAAACTGAAGGAAAGGAGATAGCTGCAAAATCTCTGCACACAATGCTTAGTTCTCAGAAGTAAATCATATGTGCCATGTTGTTTAATTTAGGTTTAAAGAGTTAGGTGCTATACCCTCGGTTATGCTTTCCTGTATAGGAAATGCTAGTTCTGGAGGTACGAATGTTAGCACAAAAACTGAAGGAAAGGAGATAGCTGCAAAACCTCTGCACACAATTCTTAGTTCTCAGAAGTAAATCATATGTGCCATGTTGTTTCAGTTAGGTTTAAAGAGTTAGGTGATATACCCTCAGTTATGCTTTCCTGTATAGGAAATGCTAGTTCTGGAGATACGAATGTTAGCACAAGAACTGAAGGAAAGGAGGTAGTTGCAAAATCTCTGCGCACAATGCTTAGTTCTCAGAAGTAAATCATATGTGCCATGTTGTTTCATTTAGGTTAAAGAGTTCGGTGCTATACTCGCGGTAATGTTATCCTATAGTGTAAATGCTAGTTTCAGATATAGGTTTCTTAGCACAAAAACTAAAGGAAAGGAGATAGCTGCAAAATCTCTGCACACAATGTTTAGATCTCAGAAGTAAATCATATGTGCCATGTTGTTTCATTTAGGTTTAAAGAGTTAGGTGCTATAAACGCGATAATGCTTTCCTTTATAGGAAATGCTAGTTTTAGAGATACGAATGTTAGCACAAAAACTGAAGGAAAGGAGATAGCTGCAAAATCTCTACACACAATGCTTAGTTCTCCGAAGTAAATCATATGTGCGATGTTGTTTAATTTAGGTTTAAAGAGTTAGGTGCTATACCCTCGGTTATGCTTTCCTGTATAGGAAATGCTAGTTCTGGAGATACGAATGTTAGCACAAAAACTGAAGTAAAGGAGATAGCTGCAAAATCTCTGCACACAATGCTTAGTTCTCAGAAGTAAATCATATGTGCCATGTTGTTTCATTTAGGTTTAAAGAGTTAGGTGCTATAACCTCTGTGAAGCTTTCCTATATATGAAATGCTAGTTTTAGAGATACGAATGTTAGCACAAAAACTGAAGGAAAGGAGATAGCTGCAAAATCTCTGCACACAATGCTTAGTTCTCAGAAGTAAATCATATGTGCCATGTTGTTTCATTTAGGTTTAAAGAGTTAGGTGCTATTCCCTAGGTTATGCTTTCCTATATAGGAAATGCTAGTTTTATAGATACGAATGTTAGCACAAAAACTGAAGGAAAGGAGATAGCTGCAAAATCTCTACACACAATGCATAGTTCTCAGAAGTAAATCATATGTGCCATGTTGTTTCATTTAGGTTTAAACAGATAAGTGCTATACCCGCGGTAATGCTTTCCTATAGTGTAAATGCAAGTTTTAGACATAGGAATGTCAGCACAAAAACTGAAGGAAAGGAGATAGCTGCAAAACCTCTGCACACAATTCTTAGTTCTCAGAAGTAAATCATATGTGCCATGTTGTTTCAGTTAGGTTTAAAGAGTTAGGTGATATACCCTCAGTTATGCTTTCCTGTATAGAAAATGCTAGTTCTGGAGATACGAATGTTAGCACAAGAACTGAAGGAAAGGAGGTAGTTGAAAATCTCTGCGCACAATCCTTAGTTCTCAGAAGTAAATCATATGTGCCATGTTGTTTCATTTAGGTTTAAAGTGTTCGGTGCTATACCCGCGGTAATGCTATCCTATAGTGTAAATGCTAGTTTCAGATATAGGTTTCTTAGCACAAAAACTAAAGGAAAGGAGATAGCTGCAAAATCTCTGCACACAATGTTTAGATCTCAGAAGTAAATCACATGTGCCATGTTGTGTCATTTAGGTTTAAAGAGTTAGGTGCTATAACCGCGATAATGCTTTCCTTTATAGGAAATGCTAGTTTTAGAGATACTAATGTTAGCACAAAAACTGAAGGAAAGGAGATAGCTGCAAAATCTCTACACACAATGCTTAGTTCTCCGAAGTAAATCATATGTGCGATGTTGTTTAATTTAGGTTTAAAGAGTTAGGTGCTATACCCTCGGTTATGCTTTCCTGTATAGGAAATGCTAGTTCTGGAGATACGAATGTTAGCACAAAAACTGAAGTAAAGGAGATAGCTGCAAAATCTCTGCACACAATGCTTACTTCTCAGAAGTAAATCATATGTGCCATGTTGTTTCATTTAGGTTTAAAGAGTTAGGTGCTATAACCTCTGTGAAGCTTTCCTATACATGAAATGCTTGTTTTAGAGATACGAATGTTAGCACAAAAACTGAAGGAAAGGAGATAGCTGCAAACTCTCTGCACACAATGCTTAGTTCTCAGAAGAAAATCATATGTGCCATGTGGTTTCATTTAGGTTTAAAGAGTTAGGTGCTATACCCTAGGTTATGCTTTCCTATATAGGAAATGCTAGTTTTATAGATACGAATGTTAGCACAAAAACTGAAGGAAAGGAGATAGCTGCAAAATCTCTACACACTATGCTTAGTTCTCAGAAGTAAATCATATGTGCAATGTTGTTTGATTTAGGTTTAAAGAGTTAGTTGCTATACCCGCGGTAATGCTTTCCTACAGTGTAAATGCTAGTTTTAGACATATGAATGTTAGCACAAAAACTGAACGAAAGGAGATAGCTGCAAAATCTCTGCACACATTGCTTAGTTCTCAGAAGTAAATCATATGTGCCATGTTGTTTCATTTAGGTTTAAACAGATAAGTGCTATACCCGCGGTAATGCTTTCCTACAGTGTAAATGCTAGTTTTAGACATATGAATGTTAGCACAAAAACTGAAGGAAAGGAGATAGCTGCAAAATCTCTGCACACAATGCTTAGTTCTCAGAAGTAAATCATATGTGCCATATTGTTTCAGTTAGGTTTAAAGAGTTAGGTGATATACCCTCAGTTATGCTTTCCTGTATAGAAAATGCTAGTTCTGGAGATACGAATGTTAGCACAAGAACTGAAGGAAAGGAGGTAGTTGAAAATCTCTGCGCACAATGCTTAGTTCTCAGAAGTAAATCATATGTGCCATGTTGTTTCATTTAGGTTTAAAGAGTTCGGTGCTATACCCGCGGTAATGCTATCCTATAGTGTAAAAGCTAGTTTCAGATATAGGTTTCTTAGCACAAAAACTAAAAGAAAGGAGATAGTTGCAAAATCTCTGCACACAATGTTTAGATCTCAGAAGTAAATCATATGTGCCATGTTGTTTCATTTAGGTTTAAAGAGTTAGGTGCTATAACCGCGATAATGCTTTCCTTTATAGGAAATGCTAGTTTTAGAGATACGCATGTTAGCACAAAAACTGAAGGAAAGGAGATAGCTGCAAAATCTCTACACACAATGCTTAGTTCTCCGAAGTAAATCATATGTGCGATGTTGTTTAATTTAGGTTTAAAGAGTTAGGTGCTATACCCTCGGTTATGCTTTCTTGTATAGGATATGCTAGTTCTGGAGATACGAATGTTAGCACAAAAACTGAAGTAAAGGAGATAGCTGCAAAAATTCTGCACACAATGCTTACTTCTCAGAAGTAAATCATATGTGCCATGTTGTTTCATTTAGGTTTAAAGAGTTAGGTGCTATAACCTCTGTGACGCTTTCCTATATATGAAAAGCTTGTTTTAGAGATACGAATGTTAGCACAAAAACTGAAGGAAAGGAGATAGCTGCAAAATCTCTGCACACAATGCTTAGTTCTCAGAAGTAAATCATATGTGCCATGTTGTTTCATTTAGGTTTAAACAGTTAGGTGCTATACCCTCGGTTATGCTTTCCTGTATAGGAAATGCTAGTTCTGGAGATACGAATGTTAGCACAAAAACTGAAGGAAAGGAGATAGCTGCAAAATCTCTGCACACAATGCTTAGTTCTCAGAAGTAAATCATATGTGCCATGTTGTTTAATTTAGGTTTAAAGAGTTAGGTGCTATACCCTCGGTTATGCTTTCCTGTATAGGAAATGCTAGTTCTGGAGGTACGAATGTTAGCACAAAAACTGAAGGAAAGGAGATAGCTGCAAAACCTCTGCACACAATTCTTAGTTCTCAGAAGTAAATCATATGTGCCATGTTGTTTCAGTTAGGTTTAAAGAGTTAGGTGATATACCCTCAGTTATGCTTTCCTGTATAGGAAATGCTAGTTCTGGAGATACGAATGTTAGCAAAAGAACTGAAGGAAAGGAGGTAGTTGCAAAATCTCTGCGCACAATGCTTAGTTCTCAGAAGTAAATCATATGTGCCATGTTGTTTAATTTAGGTTTAAAGAGTTAGGTGCTATACCCTCGGTTATGCTTTCCTGTATTGGAAATGCTAGTTCTGGAGGTACGAATGTTAGCACAAAAACTGAAGGAAAGGAGATAGCTGCAAAATCTCTGCACACAATGCTTAGTTCTCAGAAGTAAATCATATTTGCCTTGTTGTTTCATTTAGGTTTAAACAGATAAGTGCTATACCCGCGGTAATGCTTTCCTATAGTTTAAATGCAAGTTTTAGACATAGGAATCTTAGCACAAAAACTGAAGGAAAGGAGATAGCTGCAAAATCTCTGCACACAATGCTTACTTCTCAGGAGTAAATCATATGTGCCATGTTGTTTCATTTAGGTTTAAACTGATAAGTGCTATACCCGCGGTAATGCTTTCCTATAGTGTAAATGCAAGTTTTAGACATAGGAATGTTAGCACATAAACTGAAGGAAAGGAGATAGCTGCAAAATCTCTGCACACAATGCTTAGTTCTCAGAAGTAAATCATATGTGCCATGTTGTTTCATTTAGGTTTAAACAGATAAGTGCTATACCCGCCGTAATGCTTTCCTATAGTGTAAATGCAAGTTTTAGACATAGGAATGTTAGCACAAAAACTGAAGGAAAGGAGATAGCTGCAAAACCTCTGCCCAAAATTCTTAGTTCTCAGAAGTAAATCAATTGTGCCATGTTGTTTCAGTTAGGTTTAAAGAGTTAGGTGATATACCCTCAGTTATGCTTTCCTGTATAGGAAATGCTAGTTCTAGAGATACGAATGTTAGCACAAGAACTGAAGGAAAGGAGGTAGTTGCAAAATCTCTGCGCACAATGCTTAGTTCTCAGAAGTAAATCATATGTGCCATGTTGTTTCATTTAGGTTAAAGAGTTCGGTGCTATACTCGCGGTAATGCTATCCTATAGTGTAAATGCTAGTTTCAGATATAGGTTTCTTAGCACAAAAACTAAAGGAAAGCAGATAGCTGCAAAATCTCTGCACACAATGTTTAGATCTCAGAAGTAAATCATATGTGCCATGTTGTTTCATTTAGGTTTAAAGAGTTAGGTGCTATAACCGCGATAATGCTTTCCTTTATAGGAAATGCTAGTTTTAGAGATACGAATGTTAGCACAAAAACTGAAGGAAAGGAGATAGCTGCAAAATCTCTACACACAATGCTTAGTTCTCCGAAGTAAATCATATGTGCGATGTTGTTTAATTTAGGTTTAAAGAGTTAGGTGCTATACCCTCGGTCATGCTTTCCTGTATTGGAAATGCTAGTTCTGGAGATACGAATGTTAGCACAAAAAGTGAAGTAAAGGAGATAGCTGCAAAATCTCTGCACACAATGCTTAGTTCTCAGAAGTAAATCATATGTGCCATGTTGTTTCATTTAGGTTTAAAGAGTTAGGTGCTATAACCTCTGTGAAGCTTTCCTATATATGAAATGCTAGTTTTAGAGATACGAATGTTAGCACAAAAACTGAAGGAAAGGAGATAGCTGCAAAATCTCTGCACACAATGCTTAGTTCTCAGAAGTAAATCATATGTGCCATGTTGTTTCATTTAGGTTTAAACAGTTAGGTGCTATACCCTCGGTTATGCTTTCCTGTATAGGAAATGCTAGTTCTGGAGATACGAATGTTAGCACAAAAACTGAAGGAAAGGAGATAGCTGCAAAATCTCTGCACACAATGCTTAGTTCTCAGAAGTAAATCATATGTGCCATGTTGTTTCATTTAGGTTTAAAGAGTTACGTGCTATACCCACAGTTATGCCTGTATAGGAAATGCTAGTTCTGGAGATACGAATGTTAGCAGAAAAACTGAAGGAAAGGAGGTAGTTGCAAAATCTCTGCGCACAATGCTTAGTTCTCAGAAGTAAGTCATATGTGCCATGTTGTTTCATTTAGGTTTAAACAGATAAGTGCTAAACCCGCGGTAATGCTTTCCTATAGTGTAAATGCAAGTTTTAGACATAGGAATGTTAGCACAAAAACTGAAGGAAAGGAGATAGCTGCAAAATCTCTGCACACAGTGTTTAGATCTCAGAAGTAAATCATTTGTGCCATGCTGTTTCATTTTGGTTTAAAGAGTTAGGTGCTATACCCTCGGTTATGCTTTCCTGTATAGGAAATGCTAGTTCTGGAGGCACGAATGTTACCACAAAAACTGAAGGAAAGGAGATAGCTGCAAAATCTCTGCACACAATGCTTAGTTCTCAGAAGTAAATCATATTTGCCTTGTTGTTTCATTTAGGTTTAAACAGATAAGTGCTATACCCGCGGTAATGCTTTCCTATAGTTTAAATGCAAGTTTTAGACATAGGAATCTTAGCACAAAAACTGAAGGAAAGGAGATAGCTGCAAAATCTCAGCACACAATGCTTACTTCTCAGGAGTAAATCATATGTGCCATGTTGTTTCATTTAGGTTTAAACTGATAAGTGCTATACCCGCGGTAATGCTTTCCTATAGTGTAAATGCAAGTTTTAGACATAGGAATGTTAGCACATAAACTGAAGGAAAGGAGATAGCTGCAAAATCTCTGCACACAATGCTTAGTTCTCAGAAGTAAATCATATGTGCCATGTTGTTTCATTTAGGTTTAAACAGATAAGTTCTATACCCGCCGTAATGCTTTCCTATAGTGTAAATGCAAGTTTTAGACATAGGAATGTTAGCACAAAAACTGAAGGAAAGGAGATAGCTGCAAAACCTCTGCACAAAATTCTTAGTTCTCAGAAGTAAATCAATTGTGCCATGTTGTTTCAGTTAGGTTTAAAGAGTTAGGTGATATACCCTCAGTTATGCTTTCCTGTATAGGAAATGCTAGTTCTGGAGATACGAATGTTAGCACAAGAACTGAAGGAAAGGAGGTAGTTGCAAAATCTCTGCGCACAATGCTTAGTTCTCAGAAGTAAATCATATGTGCCATGTTGTTTCATTTAGGTTAAAGAGTTCGGTGCTATACTCGCGGTAATGCTATCCTATAGTGTAAATGCTAGTTTCAGATATAGGTTTCTTAGCACAAAAACTAAAGGAAAGCAGAAAGCTGCAAAATCTCTGCACACAATGTTTAGATCTCAGAAGTAAATCATATGTGCCATGTTGTTTCATTTAGGTTTAAAGAGTTAGGTGCTATAACCGCGATAATGCTTTCCTTTATAGGAAATGCTAGTTTTAGAGATACGAATGTTAGCACAAAAACTGAAGGAAAGGAGATAGCTGCAAAATCTCTACACACAATGCTTAGTTCTCCGAAGTAAATCATATGTGCGATGTTGTTTAATTTAGGTTTAAAGAGTTAGGTGCTATACCCTCGGTCATGCTTTCCTGTATTGGAAATGCTAGTTCTGGAGATACGAATGTTAGCACAAAAAGTGAAGTAAAGGAGATAGCTGCAAAATCTCTGCACACAATGCTTAGTTCTCAGAAGTAAATGATATGTGCCATGTTGTTTCATTTAGGTTTAAAGAGTTAGGTGCTATAACCTCTGTGAAGCTTTCCTATATATGAAATGCTAGTTTTAGAGATACGAATGTTAGCACAAAAACTGAAGGAAAGGAGATAGCTGCAAAATCTCTGCACACAATGCTTAGTTCTCAGAAGTAAATCATATGTGCCATGTTGTTTCATTTAGGTTTAAACAGTTAGGTGCTATACCCTCGGTTATGCTTTCCTGTATAGGAAATGCTAGTTCTGGAGATACGAATGTTAGCACAAAAACTGAAGGAAAGGAGATAGCTGCAAAATCTCTGCACACAATGCTTAGTTCTCAGAAGTAAATCATATGTGCCATGTTGTTTAATTTAGGTTTAAAGAGTTAGGTGCTATACCCTCGGTTATGCTTTCCTGTATAGGAAATGCTAGTTCTGGAGGTACGAAGGTTAGCACAAAAACTGAAGGAAAGGAGATAGCTGCAAAACCTCTGCACACAATTCTTAGTTCTCAGAAGTAAATCATATGTGCCATGTTGTTTCAGTTAGGTTTAAAGAGTTAGGTGATATACCCTCAGTTATGCTTTCCTGTATAGGAAATGCTAGTTCTGGAGATACGAATGTTAGCACAAGAACTGAAGGAAAGGAGGTAGTTGCAAAATCTCTGCGCACAATGCTTAGTTCTCAGAAGTAAATCATATGTGCCATGTTGTTTCATTTAGGTTAAAGAGTTCGGTGCTATACTCGCGGTAATGTTATCCTATAGTGTAAATGCTAGTTTCAGATATAGGTTTCTTAGCACAAAAACTAAAGGAAAGGAGATAGCTGCAAAATCTCTGCACACAATGTTTAGATCTCAGAAGTAAATCATATGTGCCATGTTGTTTCATTTAGGTTTAAAGAGTTAGGTGCTATAAACGCGATAATGCTTTCCTTTATAGGAAATGCTAGTTTTAGAGATACGAATGTTAGCACAAAAACTGAAGGAAAGGAGATAGCTGCAAAATCTCTACACACAATGCTTAGTTCTCCGAAGTAAATCATATGTGCGATGTTGTTTAATTTAGGTTTAAAGAGTTAGGTGCTATACCCTCGGTTATGCTTTCCTGTATAGGAAATGCTAGTTCTGGAGATACGAATGTTAGCACAAAAACTGAAGTAAAGGAGATAGCTGCAAAATCTCTGCACACAATGCTTAGTTCTCAGAAGTAAATCATATGTGCCATGTTGTTTCATTTAGGTTTAAAGAGTTAGGTGCTATAACCTCTGTGAAGCTTTCCTATATATGAAATGCTAGTTTTAGAGATACGAATGTTAGCACAAAAACTGAAGGAAAGGAGATAGCTGCAAAATCTCTGCACACAATGCTTAGTTCTCAGAAGTAAATCATATGTGCCATGTTGTTTCATTTAGGTTTAAAGAGTTAGGTGCTATTCCCTAGGTTATGCTTTCCTATATAGGAAATGCTAGTTTTATAGATACGAATGTTAGCACAAAAACTGAAGGAAAGGAGATAGCTGCAAAATCTCTACACACAATGCATAGTTCTCAGAAGTAAATCATATGTGCCATGTTGTTTCATTTAGGTTTAAACAGATAAGTGCTATACCCGCGGTAATGCTTTCCTATAGTGTAAATGCAAGTTTTAGACATAGGAATGTCAGCACAAAAACTGAAGGAAAGGAGATAGCTGCAAAACCTCTGCACACAATTCTTAGTTCTCAGAAGTAAATCATATGTGCCATGTTGTTTCAGTTAGGTTTAAAGAGTTAGGTGATATACCCTCAGTTATGCTTTCCTGTATAGAAAATGCTAGTTCTGGAGATACGAATGTTAGCACAAGAACTGAAGGAAAGGAGGTAGTTGAAAATCTCTGCGCACAATGCTTAGTTCTCAGAAGTAAATCATATGTGCCATGTTGTTTCATTTAGGTTTAAAGTGTTCGGTGCTATACCCGCGGTAATGCTATCCTATAGTGTAAATGCTAGTTTCAGATATAGGTTTCTTAGCACAAAAACTAAAGGAAAGGAGATAGCTGCAAAATCTCTGCACACAATGTTTAGATCTCAGAAGTAAATCACATGTGCCATGTTGTGTCATTTAGGTTTAAAGAGTTAGGTGCTATAACCGCGATAATGCTTTCCTTTATAGGAAATGCTAGTTTTAGAGATACTAATGTTAGCACAAAAACTGAAGGAAAGGAGATAGCTGCAAAATCTCTACACACAATGCTTAGTTCTCCGAAGTAAATCATATGTGCGAGGTTGTTTAATTTAGGTTTAAAGAGTTAGGTGCTATACCCTCGGTTATGCTTTCCTGTATAGGAAATGCTAGTTCTGGAGATACGAATGTTAGCACAAAAACTGAAGTAAAGGAGATAGCTGCAAAATCTCTGCACACAATGCTTACTTCTCAGAAGTAAATCATATGTGCCATGTTGTTTCATTTAGGTTTAAAGAGTTAGGTGCTATAACCTCTGTGAAGCTTTCCTATACATGAAATGCTTGTTTTAGAGATACGAATGTTAGCACAAAAACTGAAGGAAAGGAGATAGCTGCAAACTCTCTGCACACAATGCTTAGTTCTCAGAAGAAAATCATATGTGCCATGTGGTTTCATTTAGGTTTATAGAGTTAGGTGCTATACCCTAGGTTATGCTTTCCTATATAGGAAATGCTAGTTTTATAGATACGAATGTTAGCACAAAAACTGAAGGAAAGGAGATAGCTGCAAAATCTCTACACACTATGCTTAGTTCTCAGAAGTAAATCATATGTGCAATGTTGTTTGATTTAGGTTTAAAGAGTTAGTTGCTATACCCGCGGTAATGCTTTCCTACAGTGTAAATGCTAGTTTTAGACATATGAATGTTAGCACAAAAACTGAACGAAAGGAGATAGCTGCAAAATCTCTGCACACATTGCTTAGTTCTCAGAAGTAAATCATATGTGCCATGTTGTTTCATTTAGGTTTAAACAGATAAGTGCTATACCCGCGGTAATGCTTTCCTACAGTGTAAATGCTAGTTTTAGACATATGAATGTTAGCACAAAAACTGAAGGAAAGGAGATAGCTGCAAAATCTCTGCACACAATGCTTAGTTCTCAGAAGTAAATCATATGTGCCATATTGTTTCAGTTAGGTTTAAAGAGTTAGGTGATATACCCTCAGTTATGCTTTCCTGTATAGAAAATGCTAGTTCTGGAGATACGAATGTTAGCACAAGAACTGAAGGAAAGGAGGTAGTTGAAAATCTCTGCGCACAATGCTTAGTTCTCAGAAGTAAATCATATGTGCCATGTTGTTTCATTTAGGTTTAAAGAGTTCGGTGCTATACCCGCGGTAATGCTATCCTATAGTGTAAAAGCTAGTTTCAGATATAGGTTTCTTAGCACAAAAACTAAAGGAAAGGAGATAGTTGCAAAATCTCTGCACACAATGTTTAGATCTCAGAAGTAAATCATATGTGCCATGTTGTTTCATTTAGGTTTAAAGAGTTAGGTGCTATAACCGCGATAATGCTTTCCTTTATAGGAAATGCTAGTTTTAGAGATACGCATGTTAGCACAAAAACTGAAGGAAAGGAGATAGCTGCAAAATCTCTACACACAATGCTTAGTTCTCCGAAGTAAATCATATGTGCGATGTTGTTTAATTTAGGTTTAAAGAGTTAGGTGCTATACCCTCGGTTATGCTTTCTTGTATAGGATATGCTAGTTCTGGAGATACGAATGTTAGCACAAAAACTGAAGTAAAGGAGATAGCTGCAAAAATTCTGCACACAATGCTTACTTCTCAGAAGTAAATCATATGTGCCATGTTGTTTCATTTAGGTTTAAAGAGTTAGGTGCTATAACCTCTGTGACGCTTTCCTATATATGAAAAGCTTGTTTTAGAGATACGAATGTTAGCACAAAAACTGAAGGAAAGGAGATAGCTGCAAAATCTCTGCACACAATGCTTAGTTCTCAGAAGTAAATCATATGTGCCATGTTGTTTCATTTAGGTTTAAACAGTTAGGTGCTATACCCTCGGTTATGCTTTCCTGTATAGGAAATGCTAGTTCTGGAGATACGAATGTTAGCACAAAAACTGAAGGAAAGGAGATAGCTGCAAAATCTCTGCACACAATGCTTAGTTCTCAGAAGTAAATCATATGTGCCATGTTGTTTAATTTAGGTTTAAAGAGTTAGGTGCTATACCCTCGGTTATGCTTTCCTGTATAGGAAATGCTAGTTCTGGAGGTACGAATGTTAGCACAAAAACTGAAGGAAAGGAGATAGCTGCAAAACCTCTGCACACAATTCTTAGTTCTCAGAAGTAAATCATATGTGCCATGTTGTTTCAGTTAGGTTTAAAGAGTTAGGTGATATACCCTCAGTTATGCTTTCCTGTATAGGAAATGCTAGTTCTGGAGATACGAATGTTAGCAAAAGAACTGAAGGAAAGGAGGTAGTTGCAAAATCTCTGCGCACAATGCTTAGTTCTCAGAAGTAAATCATATGTGCCATGTTGTTTAATTTAGGTTTAAAGAGTTAGGTGCTATACCCTCGGTTATGCTTTCCTGTATTGGAAATGCTAGTTCTGGAGGTACGAATGTTAGCACAAAAACTGAAGGAAAGGAGATAGCTGCAAAATCTCTGCACACAATGCTTAGTTCTCAGAAGTAAATCATATTTGCCTTGTTGTTTCATTTAGGTTTAAACAGATAAGTGCTATACCCGCGGTAATGCTTTCCTATAGTTTAAATGCAAGTTTTAGACATAGGAATCTTAGCACAAAAACTGAAGGAAAGGAGATAGCTGCAAAATCTCTGCACACAATGCTTACTTCTCAGGAGTAAATCATATGTGCCATGTTGTTTCATTTAGGTTTAAACTGATAAGTGCTATACCCGCGGTAATGCTTTCCTATAGTGTAAATGCAAGTTTTAGACATAGGAATGTTAGCACATAAACTGAAGGAAAGGAGATAGCTGCAAAATCTCTGCACACAATGCTTAGTTCTCAGAAGTAAATCATATGTGCCATGTTGTTTCATTTAGGTTTAAACAGATAAGTGCTATACCCGCCGTAATGCTTTCCTATAGTGTAAATGCAAGTTTTAGACATAGGAATGTTAGCACAAAAACTGAAGGAAAGGAGATAGCTGCAAAACCTCTGCCCAAAATTCTTAGTTCTCAGAAGTAAATCAATTGTGCCATGTTGTTTCAGTTAGGTTTAAAGAGTTAGGTGATATACCCTCAGTTATGCTTTCCTGTATAGGAAAGGCTAGTTCTAGAGATACGAATGTTAGCACAAGAACTGAAGGAAAGGAGGTAGTTGCAAAATCTCTGCGCACAATGCTTAGTTCTCAGAAGTAAATCATATGTGCCATGTTGTTTCATTTAGGTTAAAGAGTTCGGTGCTATACTCGCGGTAATGCTATCCTATAGTGTAAATGCTAGTTTCAGATATAGGTTTCTTAGCACAAAAACTAAAGGAAAGCAGATAGCTGCAAAATCTCTGCACACAATGTTTAGATCTCAGAAGTAAATCATATGTGCCATGTTGTTTCATTTAGGTTTAAAGAGTTAGGTGCTATAACCGCGATAATGCTTTCCTTTATAGGAAATGCTAGTTTTAGAGATACGAATGTTAGCACAAAAACTGAAGGAAAGGAGATAGCTGCAAAATCTCTACACACAATGCTTAGTTCTCCGAAGTAAATCATATGTGCGATGTTGTTTAATTTAGGTTTAAAGAGTTAGGTGCTATACCCTCGGTCATGCTTTCCTGTATTGGAAATGCTAGTTCTGGAGATACGAATGTTAGCACAAAAAGTGAAGTAAAGGAGATAGCTGCAAAATCTCTGCACACAATGCTTAGTTCTCAGAAGTAAATCATATGTGCCATGTTGTTTCATTTAGGTTTAAAGAGTTAGGTGCTATAACCTCTGTGAAGCTTTCCTATATATGAAATGCTAGTTTTAGAGATACGAATGTTAGCACAAAAACTGAAGGAAAGGAGATAGCTGCAAAATCTCTGCACACAATGCTTAGTTCTCAGAAGTAAATCATATGTGCCATGTTGTTTCATTTAGGTTTAAACAGTTAGGTGCTATACCCTCGGTTATGCTTTCCTGTATAGGAAATGCTAGTTCTGGAGATACGAATGTTAGCACAAAAACTGAAGGAAAGGAGATAGCTGCAAAATCTCTGCACACAATGCTTAGTTCTCAGAAGTAAATCATATGTGCCATGTTGTTTCATTTAGGTTTAAAGAGTTACGTGCTATACCCACAGTTATGCCTGTATAGGAAATGCTAGTTCTGGAGATACGAATGTTAGCAGAAAAACTGAAGGAAAGGAGGTAGTTGCAAAATCTCTGCGCACAATGCTTAGTTCTCAGAAGTAAGTCATATGTGCCATGTTGTTTCATTTAGGTTTAAACAGATAAGTGCTAAACCCGCGGTAATGCTTTCCTATAGTGTAAATGCAAGTTTTAGACATAGGAATGTTAGCACAAAAACTGAAGGAAAGGAGATAGCTGCAAAATCTCTGCACACAGTGTTTAGATCTCAGAAGTAAATCATTTGTGCCATGCTGTTTCATTTTGGTTTAAAGAGTTAGGTGCTATACCCTCGGTTATGCTTTCCTGTATAGGAAATGCTAGTTCTGGAGGCACGAATGTTACCACAAAAACTGAAGGAAAGGAGATAGCTGCAAAATCTCTGCACACAATGCTTAGTTCTCAGAAGTAAATCATATTTGCCTTGTTGTTTCATTTAGGTTTAAACAGATAAGTGCTATACCCGCGGTAATGCTTTCCTATAGTTTAAATGCAAATTTTAGACATAGGAATCTTAGCACAAAAACTGAAGGAAAGGAGATAGCTGCAAAATCTCAGCACACAATGCTTACTTCTCAGGAGTAAATCATATGTGCCATGTTGTTTCATTTAGGTTTAAACTGATAAGTGCTATACCCGCGGTAATGCTTTCCTATAGTGTAAATGCAAGTTTTAGACATAGGAATGTTAGCACATAAACTGAAGGAAAGGAGATAGCTGCAAAATCTCTGCACACAATGCTTAGTTCTCAGAAGTAAATCATATGTGCCATGTTGTTTCATTTAGGTTTAAACAGATAAGTTCTATACCCGCCGTAATGCTTTCCTATAGTGTAAATGCAAGTTTTAGACATAGGAATGTTAGCACAAAAACTGAAGGAAAGGAGATAGCTGCAAAACCTCTGCACAAAATTCTTAGTTCTCAGAAGTAAATCAATTGTGCCATGTTGTTTCAGTTAGGTTTAAAGAGTTAGGTGATATACCCTCAGTTATGCTTTCCTGTATAGGAAATGCTAGTTCTGGAGATACGAATGTTAGCAGAAGAACTGAAGGAAAGGAGGTAGTTGCAAAATCTCTGCGCACAATGCTTAGTTCTCAGAAGTAAATCATATGTGCCATGTTGTTTCATTTAGGTTAAAGAGTTCGGTGCTATACTCGCGGTAATGCTATCCTATAGTGTAAATGCTAGTTTCAGATATAGGTTTCTTAGCACAAAAACTAAAGGAAAGCAGAAAGCTGCAAAATCTCTGCACACAATGTTTAGATCTCAGAAGTAAATCATATGTGCCATGTTGTTTCATTTAGGTTTAAAGAGTTAGGTGCTATAACCGCGATAATGCTTTCCTTTATAGGAAATGCTAGTTTTAGAGATACGAATGTTAGCACAAAAACTGAAGGAAAGGAGATAGCTGCAAAATCTCTACACACAATGCTTAGTTCTCCGAAGTAAATCATATGTGCGATGTTGTTTAATTTAGGTTTAAAGAGTTAGGTGCTATACCCTCGGTCATGCTTTCCTGTATTGGAAATGCTAGTTCTGGAGATACGAATGTTAGCACAAAAAGTGAAGTAAAGGAGATAGCTGCAAAATCTCTGCACACAATGCTTAGTTCTCAGAAGTAAATGATATGTGCCATGTTGTTTCATTTAGGTTTAAAGAGTTAGGTGCTATAACCTCTGTGAAGCTTTCCTATATATGAAATGCTAGTTTTAGAGATACGAATGTTAGCACAAAAACTGAAGGAAAGGAGATAGCTGCAAAATCTCTGCACACAATGCTTAGTTCTCAGAAGTAAATCATATGTGCCATGTTGTTTCATTTAGGTTTAAACAGTTAGGTGCTATACCCCTCGGTTATGCTTTCCTGTATAGGAAATGCTAGTTCTGGAGATACGAATGTTAGCACAAAAACTGAAGGAAAGGAGATAGCTGCAAAATCTCTGCACACAATGCTTAGTTCTCAGAAGTAAATCATATGTGCCATGTTGTTTAATTTAGGTTTAAAGAGTTAGGTGCTATACCCTCGGTTATGCTTTCCTGTATAGGAAATGCTAGTTCTGGAGGTACGAATGTTAGCACAAAAACTGAAGGAAAGGAGATAGCTGCAAAACCTCTGCACACAATTCTTAGTTCTCAGAAGTAAATCATATGTGCCATGTTGTTTCAGTTAGGTTTAAAGAGTTAGGTGATATACCCTCAGTTATGCTTTCCTGTATAGGAAATGCTAGTTCTGGAGATACGAATGTTAGCACAAGAACTGAAGGAAAGGAGGTAGTTGCAAAATCTCTGCGCACAATGCTTAGTTCTCAGAAGTAAATCATATGTGCCATGTTGTTTCATTTAGGTTAAAGAGTTCGGTGCTATACTCGCGGTAATGTTATCCTATAGTGTAAATGCTAGTTTCAGATATAGGTTTCTTAGCACAAAAACTAAAGGAAAGGAGATAGCTGCAAAATCTCTGCACACAATGTTTAGATCTCAGAAGTAAATCATATGTGCCATGTTGTTTCATTTAGGTTTAAAGAGTTAGGTGCTATAAACGCGATAATGCTTTCCTTTATAGGAAATGCTAGTTTTAGAGATACGAATGTTAGCACAAAAACTGAAGGAAAGGAGATAGCTGCAAAATCTCTACACACAATGCTTAGTTCTCCGAAGTAAATCATATGTGCGATGTTGTTTAATTTAGGTTTAAAGAGTTAGGTGCTATACCCTCGGTTATGCTTTCCTATATAGGATATGCTACTTTTAGAGATACGAATGTGAGCACAAAAACTGAAGGAAAGGAGATCGCTGCGAAATCTCTGCACACAATGTTTAGTTCTCAGAAGAAAATCATATGTGTCATGTTGTTTCCTTTAGGTTTAAAGAGTTATGTGCTATACCCTCGGGTATGCTTTCCTGTATAGGAAATGCTAGTTCTGCAGGTACGAATGTTAGCACAAAAACTGAAGGAAAGGAGATAGCTGCAAAATCTCTGCACACGATGCTTAGTTCTCAGAAGTAAATCATATGTGCCATGTTGTTTCATTTAGGTTTAAAGAGTTAGGTGCTATAACCTCTATGAGGCTTTCCTATAAAGGAAATGCTATTTTTAGAGATACGAATGTTAGCACAAAAACTGAAGGAAAGGAGATAGCTGCAAAATATCTGCACGCAATGCTTAGTTCTCAGAAGTAAATCATATGTGCCATGTTGTTTCATTTAGGTTTAAACAGATGAGTGGTATACTCGCTGTAATGCTTTACTATAGTGTAAATGCAAGTTTTAGACATAGGAATGTTAGCACAAAAACTGAAGGAAAGGAGATAGCTGCAAAACCTCTGCACACAATGCGTAGTTCTCAGAAGTAAATCATATGTGCCATGTTGTTTCATTTAGGTTTAAAGAGTTAGGTGCTATACCCGCGGTAATGCTTTCCTTTATAGGAAATGCTAGTTTTAGAGATACGAATGTTAGCACAAAAACTGAAGGAAAGGAGATAGCTGCAAAATCTCTGCACACAATGCTTAGTTCTCCGAAGTAAATCATATGTGCGATGTTGTTTAATTTAGGTTTAAAGAGTTAGGTGCTATACCCTCGGTTATGCTTTCCTGTACATGAAATGCTAGTTTTAGAGATAAGAATGTTAGCACAAAAACTGAAGGAAAGGAGATAGCAGCAAAATCTCTGCACACAATGCGTAGTTCACAGAAGTAAATCATATGTGCCATGTTGTTTCATTTAGGTTTAAAGAGTTAGGTGCTATACCCTCGGTTATGCTTTCCTTTATAGGAAATGCTAGTTTTAGAGATAAGAATGTTAGCACAAAAACTGAAGGAAAGGAGATAGCTGAAAATCTCTGCACACAATGCTTATTTCTTAGAAGTAAATCATATGTGCCATGTTGTTTCATTTAGGTTTAAAGAGTTATGTGCTATACCCTCGGTTATGCTTTCCTGTGTAGGATGCTAGTTCTGGAGGTACGAATGTTAGCAAAAAACTGAAGGAAAGGAGATAGCTGCAAAATCTCTGCAGACAATGCTTAGTTCTCAGAAGTAAATCATATGTGCCATGTTGTTTCATTTAGGTTTAAACAGATAAGTGCTATACCCGCGGTAATGCTTTCCTATAGTGTAAATGCAAGTTTTAGACATAGGAATGTTAGCACAAAAACTGAAGGAAAGGAGATAGCTGCAAAATCTCTGCACACAATTCTTAGTTCTCAGAAGTAAATCATATGTGCCATGTTGTTTCATTTAGGTTTAAAGAGTTAGGTGCTATACCCTCAGTTATGCTTTCCTGTGTAGGAAAAGCTAGTTCTGGAGACACGAATGTTAGCACAAAACTGAAGGAAAGGAGGTAGTTGCAAAATCTCTGCGCACAATGCTTAGTTCTCAGAAGTAAATCATATGTGCCATGTTGTTTCATTTAGGTTTATAGAGTTCGGTGCTATACCCGCGGTAATGCTATCCTATAGTGTAAATGCTAGTTTCAGATATAGGTTTGTTAGCACAAAAACTAAAGGAAAGGAGATAGCTGCAAAATCTCTGCATACAATGTTTAGATCTCAGAAGTAAATAATATGTGCCATGTTGTTTCATTTAGGTTTAAAGAGTTCGGTGCTATACCCGCGGTAATGCTATCCTATAGTGTAAATGCTAGTTTCAGATATAGGTTTGTTAGCACAAAAACTAAAGGAAAGGAGATAGCTGCCAAATCTCTGCATACAATGTTTAGATCTCAGAAGTAAATCATATGTGCCATGTTGTTTCATTTAGGTTTAAAGAGTTCGGTGCTATACCCACGGTAATGCTATCCTATAGTGTAAATTCTAGTTTCAGATATAGGTTTGTTAGCACAAAAACTAAAGGAAAGGAGATAGCTGCAAACTCTCTGCACACAATGTTTAGATCTCAGAAGTAAATCATATGTGCCATGTTGTTTCATTTAGGTTTAAACAGATAAGTGCTATACCCGCGGTAATGCTTTCCTATAGTGTAAATGCAAGTTTTAGACATAGGAATGTTAGCACAAAAACTGAAGGAAAGGAGATAGCTGCAAAACCTCTGCACACAATTCTTAGTTCTCAGAAGTAAATCATATGTGCCATGTTGTTTCATTTAGGTTTAAAGAGTTAGGTGCTATACCCTCAGTTATGCTTTCCTGTATAGGAAATGCTAGTTCTGGAGATACGAATGTAAGTACAAAAACTGAAGGAAAGGAGGAAGTTGCAAAATCTCTGCGCACAATGCTTAGTTCTCAGAAGTAAATCATATGTGCCATGTTGTTTCATTTAGGTTTAAAGAATTAGGTGCTATAACCTCTGTGTTGCTTTCCTATATATGAAATGCTAGTTTTAGAGATACGAATGTTAGCAAAAAACTGAAGGAAAGGAGATAGCTGCAAAATCTCTGCACACAATGCTTAGTTCTCAGAAGTAAATCATATGTGCCATGTTGTTTCATTTACGTTTAAAGAGTTAGGTGCTCTACCCTAGGTTAAGCTTTCCTATATAGGAAATGCTAGTTTTATAGACACGAATGTTAGCACAAAAACTAAAGGAAAGGAGGTAGCTGCAAACCCTCTACACACAATGCTTAGTTCTCAGAAGTAAATCATATGTGCAATGTAGTTTGATTTAGGTTTAAAGAGTTAGGTTCTATACCCGCGGTAATGCTTTCCTATAGTGTAAATGCTAGTTTTAGACATATGAATGTTAGCACAAAAACTGAAGGAAAGGAGATAGCTGCAAAATCTCTGCACACAATGCTTAGTTCTCAAAAGTAAATCATATGTGCCTTGTTGTTTCATTTAGGTTTAAAGAGTTAGGTGCTGTACCCTCGGTTATGCATTCCTGTATAGGAAATGCTAGATCTGGAGGCACGAATGTTAGCACAAAAAATGAAGGAAAGGAGAGAGCTGCAAAATCTCTGCACACATTGCTTAGTTCTGAGAAGTAAATCATATGTGCCATGTTGTTTCTTTTAGGTTTAAACAGTTTGGTGCTATACGTGCGGTAATGCTTTCCTATACTGTAAATGCAAGTTTTATACATAGGAATGTTAGCACAAAAACTGAAGGAAAGGAGATAGCTGCAAATCTCTGCACACACTGCTTAGTTCTCAGAAGGAAATCATATATGCCATGCTGTTTTATTTAGGTTTAAGAGTTAGGTGCTCTACCCTCGGTTATGCTTTCCTATGTAGGAAATGCTAGTTTTAGAGATACGAATGTTAGCACAAAAAATGAAGGAAAGGAGATAGCTGCAAAATCTCTGCACACAATGCTTAGTTCTCAGAAGTAAATCATATGTGCCATGTTGTTTCATTTAGGTTTAAAGAGTTAGGTGCTATACCCTAGGTTATGCTTTTCTATATAGGAAATGCTAGGTTTAGAGATACGAATGTTAGCACAAAAACTGAAGGAAAGGAGATAGCTGCAAAATCTCTGCACACAAGGCTTAGTTCTCAGAAGTAAATCATATGTGCAATGTTGTTTGATTTAGGTTTAAAGAGTTAGGTGCTATACCCTCGGCTATGCTTTCCTTTATAGGAAATGCTAGTTTTAGAGATAAGAATGTTAGCACAAAAACTGAAGGAAAGGAGATAGCTGCAAAATCTCTGCACACAATGCTTATTTCTCAGAAGGAAATCATATGTGCTGAGCTGGTTTATTTTGGGTTTAAGAGTTAGGTCCTATACCCTCGGTTATGCTTTCCTGTATAGGAAATGCTATTTCTGGAGATACGAGTGTTAGCACAAAAACTGAAGGAAAGGAGATAGCTGCAAAATCTCTGCACACAATGCTTAGTTCTCAGAAGTAAATCATATGTGCCTTGTTGTTTCATTTAGGTTTAAAGAGTTATTTGCTATACCCTCGGTTATGCTTTCCTGTATAGGAAATGCTAGTTCAGGAGGTACGAATGTTAGCACAAAAACTGAAGAAAAGGAGATAGCTGCAAAATCTCTGCACACAATGCTTAGTTCTCAGAAGTAAATCATATGTGCTGAGCCTGTTTATTTGGGTTTAAGAGTTAGGTCCTATACCCTCGGTTATGCTTTCCTGTATAGAAAATGCTAGTTCTGGAGATACGAATGTTAGCACAAAAACTGAAGGAAAGGAGATAGCTGCAAAATCTCTGCACACAATGCGTAGTTCTCAGAAGTAAATCATATGTGCCATGTTGTTTCATTTAAGTTTAAAGAGTTAGGTGCTATACCCTCGGTTATGCTTTCCTTTATAGGAAATGTTACTTTTAGAGATAAGAATGTTAGCACCAAAACTGAAAGAAAGGAGATAGCTGCAAAATCTCTGCACACAATGCGTAGTTCTCAGAAGTAAATCATATGTGCCATGTTGTTTCATTTAGGTTTAAAGAGTTAGGTGCTATACCCTCGGTTATGCTTTCCTATATAGGAAATGTTACTTTTAGAGATAAGAATGTTAGCACAAAAACTGAAGGAAAGGAGATAGCTGCAAAATCTCTGCACACAATGCTTAGTTCTCAAAAGTAAATCATATGTGCCTTGTTGTTTCATTTAGGTTTAAAGAGTTATGTAACTTACCCTCGGTTATGCTTTCCTGTATAGGAAATGCTAGTTCTGGAGGTACGAATGTTAGCACAAAAACTGAAGGAAAGGAGATAGCTGCAAAATCTCTGCATACAATGCTTAGTTCTCAGAAGTAAATCATATGTGCCATGTTGTTTCAGTTAGGTTTAAAGAGTTAGGTGCTATAGCCTCGGTTATGCTATCCTATAGGGGAAATGCTAGTTTCAGATGTAGGAATGTTAGCACAAAAACTGAAGGAAAGGAGATAGCTACAAAATCTCTGCACACAATGCGTAGTTCTCAGAAGTAAATCATATGTGCCATGTTGTTTCATTTAGGTTTAAAGAGTTAGGTGCTATACCCTCGGTTATGCTTTCCTATATAGGAAATGTTACTTTTAGAGATACGAATGTTAGCACAAAAACTGAAGGAAAGGAGATAGCTGCAAAATCTCTGCACACAATGCTTAGTTCTCAAAAGTAAATCATATGTGCCTTGTTGTTTCATTTAGGTTTAAAGAGTTAGGTGCTATAACCTCTGTGAAGCTTTCCTATATATGAAATGCTAGTTTTAGAGATACGAATGTTAGCACAAAAACTGAAGGAAAGGAGATAGCTGCAAAATGTCTGCACACAATGTTTAGATCTCAGAAGTAAATCATATGTGCCATGTTGTTTCATTTAGGTTTAAAGAATTAGGTGCTATAACCTCTGTGTTGCTTTCCTATATATGAAATGCTAGTTTTAGAGATACGAATGTTAGCAAAAAACTGAAGGAAAGGAGATAGCTGCAAAATCTCTGCAAACAATGCTTAGTTCTCAGAAGTAAATCATATGTGCCATGTTGTTTCATTTACATTTAAAGAGTTAGGTGCCCTACCTTAGGTTAAGCTTTCCTATATAGGAAATGCTAGTTTTATAGACACGAATGTTAGCACAAAAACTGAAGGAAAGGAGGTAGCTGCAAACCCTCTACACACAATGCTTAGTTCTCAGAAGTAAATCATATGTGCAATGTTGTTTGATTTAGGTTTAAAGAGTTAGGTGCTATACCCGCGGTAATGCTTTCCTATAGTGTAAATGCTAGTTTTAGACATATGAATGTTAGCACAAAAACTGAAGGAAAGGAGATAGCTGCAAATCTCTGCATACAATGCTTACTTCTCAGAAGTAAATCATATTTGCCATGCTGTTTCATTTATGTTTAAAGAGTTAGGTACTATACCCACGGTTATGCTTTCCTTTATAGGAAATGGTAGTTCTGGAGATACGAATGATAGCACAAAAACTGAAGGAAATGAGATAGCTGCAAAATCTCTGCACACAATGCTTAGTTCTCAGAAGTATATCATATGTGCCATGTTGTTTCATTAAGTTTAAGAGTTAGGTGCTATACTCCCGGTTATGCTTTCCTGTATAGGAAATGCTAGTTCTGGAGATACGAATGTTAGCACAGAAACTGAAGGAAAGGAGATACCTGCAAAATCTCTGCACACAATGCTTAGTTCTCAGAAGTAAATCATATGTGCAATGTTGTTTGATTTAGGTTTAAAGAGTTAGGTGCTATACCCGCGGTAATGCTTTCCTATAGTGTAAATGCTAGTTTTAGACATATGAATGTTAGCACAAAAACTGAAGAAAAGGAGATAGCTGCAAAATCTCTGCACACAATGCGTAGTTCTCAGAAGTAAATCATATGTGCCATGTTGTTTCATTTGGTTTAAAAGTTAGGTGCTATACCCGCGGTAATGCTTTCCTTTATAGGAAATGCTAGTTTTAGAGATACGAATGTTAGCACAAAAACTGAAGGAAAGGAGATAGCTGCAAAATCTCTGCACACAATGCTTAGTTCTCCGAAGTAAATCATATGTGCGATGTTGTTTAATTTAGGTTTAAAGAGTTAGGTGCTATACCCTCGGTTATGCTTTCCTGTATATGAAATGCTAGTTTTAGAGATACGAATGTTAGCACAAAAACTGAAGGAAAGGAGATAGCTGCAAAATCTCTGCACACAATGCTTAGTTCTCAGAAGTAAATCATATGTGCCATGTTGTTTCATTTAGGTTTAAACAGTTAGGTGCTATACCCTCGGTTATGCTTTCCTATATAGGATATGCTACTTTTAGAGATACGAATGTTAGCACAAAAACTGAAGGAAAGGAGATAGCTGCAAAATCTCTGCACACAATGCTTAGTTCTGAGAAGTAAATCATATGTGCCATGTTGTTTCATTTAGGTTTAAAGAGTTATGTGCTATACCCTCGGTTATGCTTTCCTGTATAGGAAATGCTAGTTCTGGAGTTACGAATGTTAGCACAAAAACTGAAGGAAAGGAGATAGCTGCAAAATCTCTGCACACAATGCTTAGTTCTCAGAAGTAAATCATATGTGCCATGTTGTTTCATTTAGGTTTAAACAGTTAGGTGCTATACTCGCGGGAAAGCTTTCCTATAGTGTAAATGCAAGTTTTAGACATAGGAATGTAAGCACAAAAACTGAGGGAAAGGAGATAGCTTCAAAATCTCTGCACACAATGCTTAGTTCTCAGGAGTATATCATATGTGCCATGCTGTTTTATTTATGTTTAAGAGTTAGTTGCTATACCCTCGGTTATGCTTTCCTATGTAGGAAATGGTAGTTTTAGAGATACGAATGTTAGGACAAAAACTGAAGGAAAAGAGACAGCTGCAAAATCTCTGCACACAATTCTTAGTTCTCAGAAGTAAATCATATGTGCCATGTTGTTTCATTTAGGATTAAATAGTTAGGTGCTATACCCGCGGTAATGCTTTCCTAAAGTGTAAATGCTAGATTTAGACATAGGAATGTTAGCACAAAAACTGAAGGAAAGGAGATAGCTGCAAAATCTCTGCACACAATGCTTAGTTCTCAGAAGTAAATCATATGTGCCATGTTGTTTCATTTAGGTTTAAAGAGTTATGTGCTATACCCTCGGTTATGCTTTCCTGTATAGGAAATGCTAGTTCTGGAGGTACGAATGTTAGCACAAAAACTGAAGGAAAGGAGATAGCTGCAAAATCTCTGCACACAATGCTTAGTTCTCAGAAGTAAATCATATGTGCCATGTTGTTTCATTTAGGTTTAAACAGTTAGGTGCTATACTCGCGGTAAAGCTTTCCTATAGTGTAAATGCAAGTTTTAGACATAGGAATGTAAGCACAAAAACTGAGGGAAAGGAGATAGCTTCAAAATCTCTGCACACAATGCATAGTTCTCAGGAGTACATCATATGTGCCATGCTGTTTTATTTATGTTTAAGAGTTAGTTGCTATACCCTCGGTTATGCTTTCCTATGTAGGAAATGGTAGTTTTAGAGATACGAATGTTAGGACAAAAACTGAAGGAAAAGAGACAGCTGCAAAATCTCTGCACACAATTCTTAGTTCTCAGAAGTAAATCATATGTGCCATGTTGTTTCATTTAGGATTAAAGAGTTAGGTGCTATACCCGCGGTAATGCTTTCCTAAATTGTAAATGCTAGGTTTAGACATAGGAATGTTAGCACAAAAACTGAAGGAAAGGAGATAGCTGCAAAATCTCTGCACACAATGCTTAGTTCTGAGAAGTAAATCATATGTGCCATGTTGTTTCATTTAGGTTTAAAGAGTTATGTGCTATACCCTCGGTTATGCTTTCCTGTATAGGAAATGCTAGTTCTGGAGGTACGAATGTTAGCACAAAAACTGAAGGAAAGGAGATAGCTGCAAAATCTCTGCACACAATGCTTAGTTCTCAGAAGTAAATCATATGTGCCATGTTGTTTCATTTAGGTTTAAACAGTTAGGTGCTATACTCGCGGTAAAGCTTTCCTATAGTGTAAATGCAAGTTTTAGACATAGGAATGTAAGCACAAAAACTGAGGGAAAGGAGATAGCTTCAAAATCTCTGCACACAATGCTTAGTTCTCAGGAGTACATCATATGTGCCATGCTGTTTTATTTATGTTTAAGAGTTAGTTGCTATACCCTCGGTTATGCTTTCCTATGTAGGAAATGGTAGTTTTAGAGATACGAATGTTAGGACAAAAACTGAAGGAAAAGAGACAGCTGCAAAATCTCTGCACACAATTCTTAGTTCTCAGAAGTAAATCATATGTGCCATGTTGTTTCATTTAGGATTAAAGAGTTAGGTGCTATACCCGCGGTAATGCTTTCCTAAAGTGTAAATGCTAGGTTTAGACATAGGAATGTTAGCACAAAAACTGAAGGAAAGGAGATAGCTGCAAAATCTCTGCACACAATGCTTAGTTCTCAGAAGTATATCATATGTGCTATGTTGTTTCTTTTAGGTTTAAAGAGTTAGGTGCTATACCCTGTGTTATGCTTTCCTGTATAGGAAATGCTAGTTCTGGAGATACTAATGTTAGCACAAAAACTGAAGGAAAGGAGATAGCTGCAAATCTCTGCACACAATGCTTAGTTCTCAGAAGTAAATCATATGTGCCATGTTGTTTCAGTTAGGTTTAAAGAGTTAGGTGCTATACCCTCGGTTATGCTATCCTATAGTGTAAATGCTAGTTTCAGATGTAGGAATGTTAGCACAAAAAGTGAAGGAAAGGAGATAGCTGCAAAATCTCTGCACACAATGCTTATTTCTCAGAAGTAAATCATATGTCCCATGTTCTTTCATTTAGGTTTAAAGATTTAGGTGCGATACCCTCAGTTATGCTTTCCTGTTTAGGAAATGCTAGTCCTGGAGGTTCGAATCTTAGCACAAAAACTGAAGGAAAGGAGATAGCTGCAAAATCTCTGCACACAATGCTTAGTTCTCAGAAGTATATCATATATGCCATGTTTTTTCATTTTGGTTTAAACAGTTAAGTGCTATACCCGCGGTTATGCTTTCCTATAGTGTAAATGCAAGTTTTAGACATAGGAATGTTAGCACAAAAACTGAAGGAAAGGAGATAGCTGCAAAATCTCTGCACACAATGCTTAGTTCTCAGAAGTAAATCATATGTGCCATCTTGTTTCATTTAGGTTTAAAGAGTTAGGTGCTATTCCCGCGGTAATGCTATCCTATAGTGTAAAAGCTAGTTTCAGATATAGGAATGTTAGCACAAAAACTGAAGGAAAGGAGATAGCTGCAAAATCTCTGCACACAATGGTTAGAGCTCAGATGTAAATGATATGTGCCATGTTGTTTCATTTAGGTTTAAAGAGTTAGGTGATATACCAGCGGTAATGCCTTCCTATAGTGTAAATGCTAGTTTTAGACATAGGAATGTTAGCACAAAAACTAAAGGAAAGGAGATAGCTGCAAAATCTCTGCACACAATTCGTAGCTCTCTGAAGTAAATCATATGTGCCATGTTGTTTCATTTAGGTTTAAAGAGTTAGGTGCTATACCCTCGGTTATGCTTTCCTATATAGGATATGCTACTTTTAGAGATACGAATGTTAGCACAAAAACTGAAGGAAAGGAGATAGCTGCAAAATCTCTGCAAACAATGCTTAGTTCTCAGAAGTAAATCATATGTGCCATGTTGTTTCATTTGGTTTAAAGACTTATGTGCTATACCCTCGGTTATGCTTTCCTGTATAGGAAATGCTAGTTCTGGAGGTACGAATGTTAGCACAAAAACTGAAGGAAAGGAGATAGCTGCAAAATCTCTGCACACAATGCTTAGTTCTCAGAAGTATATCATATGTGCCATGTTGTTTCATTTAGGTTTAAAGAGTTAGGTGCTATACCCTGGGTTATGCTTTCCTGTATAGGAAATGCTAGTTTTGGAGATACGAATGTTAGCAGAAAAACTGAAGGAAAGGAGATAGCGGCAAAATCTCTGCACACAATGCGTAGTTCTCAGAAGTAAATCATATGTGCCATGTTGTTTCATTTAGGTTTAAAGAGTTAGGTGCTATACCCTCGGTTATTCTTTCCTATATAGGATATGCTACTTTTAGAGATACGAATGTTAGCACAAAAACTGAAGGAAAGGAGATAGCTGCAAAATCTATGCACACAATGCTTAGTTCTCAGAAGTAAATCATATGTGCCATGTTATTTCATTTAGGTTTAAAGAGTTAGGTGCTATACCCGTGGTAATGCTTTCCTATAGTGTAAATGCTAGTTTTAGACATAGGAATGTTAGCACAAAAACTGAAGGAAAGGAGATAGCTGCAAAATCTCTGCACACAATGCTTAGTTCTCAGAAGTAAATCACATGTGCTATGCTGTTTTATTTAGGTTTAAGAGTTAGGTCCTATACCCTCGTTTATGCTTTCCTGTATAGGAAATGCTAGTTTTGGAGATACGAATGTTAGCACAAAAACTGAAGGAAAGGAGATAGCTGCAAAATCTCTGCACACAATGCTTAGTTCTCAGAAGTAAATCATATGTGCCAAGTTGTTTCATTTAGGTTTAAAGAGTTATGTGCTTTACCCTCGGTTATGCTTTCCTGTATAGGAAATGCTAGTTCTGGAGGTACGAATGTTAGCACAAAAACTGAAGGAAAGGAGATAGCTGCAAAATCTCTGCACACAATGCTTAGTTCTCAGAAGTAAATCATATGTGCTATGCTGTTTTATTTAGGTTTAAGAGTTAGGTCCTATACCCTCGGTTATGCTTTCCTATAAAGGAAATGCAAATTTTAGAGATACGAACGTTAGCACAAATACTGAAGGAAAGGAGATAGCTGCAAAAACTGTGCGCACAATGCTTAGTTCTCAGAAGTATATCATATGTGCCATGTTGTTTCATTTAGGTTTAAAGAGTTAGGTGCTATACCCTGGGTTATGCTTTCCTGTATAGGAAATGCTAGTTCTGGAGGTACGAATGTTAGCAGAAAAACTGAAGGAAAGGAGATAGGTGCAAAATCTCTGCACACAATGCTTAGTTCTCAGAAGTAAAACATATGTGCCATGTTGTTTCATTTAGGTTTAAACAGATAAGTGCTATACCCGCGGTAATGCTTTCCTATTGTGTAAATGCAAGTTTTAGACATAGGAATGTTAGCACAAAAACTGAAGAAAGGAGATAGCTGCAAAATCTCTGCACACAATGCTTAGTTCTCAGAAGTAAATCATATGTGCCATGTTGTTTCATTTAGGTTTAAAGAGTTAGGTGCTATACCCTCAGTTATGCTTTCCTGTATAGGAAATGCTAGTTCTGGAGATACGAATGTTAGCACAAAAACTGAAGAAAGGAGATAGCTGCAAAATCTCTGCGCACAATGCTTAGTCTCAGAAGTAAATCATATGTGCCATGTTGTTTCATTTAGGTTTAAAGAGTTCGGTGCTATACCCGCGGTAATGCTATCCTATAGTGTAAATGCTAGTTTCAGATATAGGTTTGTTAGCACAAATCTAAAGGAAAGGAGATAGCTGCAAAATCTCTGCACACAATGTTTAGATCTCAGAAGTAAACCATATGTGCCATGATGTTTCATTTAGGTTTAAAGAGTTAGGTGCTATACCCGCGGTAATGCTTTCCTATATAGGAAATGCTAGTTTTAGAGATACGAATGTTAGCACAAACCTGAAGGAATGGAGATAGCTGCAAAATCTCTGCACACAATGTTTAGTTCTCCGAAGTAAATCATATGTGCCATGTTGTTTAATTTAGGTTTAAAGAGTTAGGTGCTATACCCTCGGTTATGCTTTCCTGTATAGGAAATGCTAGTTCTGGAGATACGAATGTTAGCACAAAAACTGAAGGAAAGGAGATAGCTGCAAAATCTCTGCATACAATGCTTAGTTCTCAGAAGTAAATCATATGTGCCATGTTGTTTCATTTAGGTTTAAACAGATAAGTGCTATACCCGCGGTAATGCTTTCCTATAGTGTAAATGCAAGTTTTAGACATAGGAATGTTAGCACAAAAACTGAAGAAAGGAGATAGCTGCAAAATCTCTGCACACAATGCTTAGTTCTCAGAAGTAAATCATATGTGCCATGTTGTTCCATTTAGGTTTAAAGAGTTAGGTGCTATACCCTCAGTTATGCTTTCCTGTATAGGAAATGCTAGTTCTGGAGATACGAATGTTATCACAAAAACTGAAGGAAAGGAGGTAGTTGCAAAATCTCTGCGCACAATGCTTAGTCTCAGAAGTAAATCATATGTGCCATGTTGTTTCATTTAGGTTTAAAGAGTTAGGTGCTATTCCCGCGGTAATGCTATCCTATAGTGTAAAAGCTAGTTTCAGATATCGGAATGTTAGCACAAAAACTGAAGGAAAGGAGATAGCTGCAAAATCTCTGCACACAATGGTTAGTGCTCAGATGTAAATGATATATGCCATGTTGTTTCATTTAGGTTTAAAGTGTTAGGTGATATACGAGCGGTAATGCCTTCCTATAGTGTAAACGCTAGTTTTAGACATAGGAATGTTTGCACAAAAACTGAAGGAAAGGAGATAGCTGCAAAATCTCTGCACACAATGCGTAGCTCTCTGAAGTAAATCATATGTGCCATGTTGTTTCATTTAGGTTTAAAGAGTTAGGTGCTATACCCTCGGTTAGGCTTTCCTGTATAGGAAATGCTAGTTCTGGAGGTACGAATGTTAGCACAAAAACTGAAGGAAAGGAGATAGCTGCAAAATCTCTGCACACAATGCTTAGTTCTCAGAAGTAAATCATATGTGCCATGTTGTTTCATTTAGGTTTACAGAGTTAGGTGCTATACCCGCGGTAATGCTTTCCTATAGTGGAAATGCTAGTTTTAGATATAGGAATATTAGCACAAAACCTGAAGGAAAGGAGATAGCTGCAAAATCTCTGCACACAATGCTTTGTTCTCACAAGTAAATCATATGTGCCATGTTGTTTCATTTAGGTTTAAAGTGTTAGGTGCTATACCCGAAGTAATGCTATCCTATACTGTAAATGCTAGGTTCACATATAGGAATGTTAGCACAAAAACTGAAGGAAATGAGATAGCTGCAAAATCTCTGCACACAATGCGTAGTTCTCAGAAGTAAATCATTTGTGCCATGTTCTTTCATTTAGGTTTAAAGTGTTAGGTGCTATACCCTCGGTTATCCTTTCATATACAGGAAAAGCTAGTTTTAGAGATAAGAATGTTAGCTCAAAAACTGAAGAAAAGGAGATAGCTGCAAAATCTGTGCACACAATGCTTAGTTCTCAGAAGTAAATCATAGGTGCTATGCTGTTTTATTTAGGTTTAAGAGTTATGTCCTGTACCCTCGGTTATGCTTTCCTATATAGGAAATGCTAGTTTTAGAGATACGAATGTTAGCACAAAAACTCAAGGAAAGGAGATAGCTGCAATATCTCTGCACACAATGCTTAGTTCTCAGAAGTATATCATATGTGCCATGTTGTTTCATTTAGGTTTAAAGAGTTAGGTGCTATACCCTTGGTTATGCTTTCCTGTATAGGAAATGCTAGTTCCGGAGATACGAATGTTAGCACAAAAACTGAAGGAAAGGAGATAGCTGCAAAATCTCTGCACACAATGCTTAGTTCTCATAAGTAAATCATATATGCCATGTTGTTTTATTGAGGTTTAAGAGTTAGGTGGTATACCCTCGGTTATGCTTTCCTATGTAGGAAATGCTCGTTTTAGAGATACGAATGTTAGCACAAAAACTGAAGGAAAGGAGACAGCTGCAAAATCTCTGCACACAATGCTTAGTTCTCAGAAGTAAATCATATGTGCCATGTTCTTTTATTTAGGTTAAATGTTTTAGGTGAGATACCCCCGGTTATGCTTTCCTGTATAGGAAATGGTAGTTCTGGAGATACGAATGTTAGCACAAAAACTGAAGGAAAGGAGATATCTGCAAAATCTCTGCACACAATGCTTAGTTTTCAGAAGTAAATGATATGTGCCATGTTTCATTTAGGTTTAAAGTGTTAGGTGCTATACCCGCGGTAATGCTTTCCTATAGTGTAAATGCTAGTTTCAGACATAGGAATGTTAGCACAAAAACTGAAGGAAAGGAGATAGCTGCAAAATCTCTGCACACAATGCTTAGTTCTCAGAAGTAAATCATATGTGCCATGTTGTTTCAGTTAGGTGCTATACCCTCGGTTATGCTCTCCTATATTGTAAATGTTAGTTTCAGATGTAGCAAAGTTAGCACAAAACTGAAGGAAAGGAGGTAGCTGCAAAATCTCTGCGCACAATGCTTAGTTCTCAGAAGTAAATCATATGTGCCATGTTGTTTCATTTAGGTTTAAAGAGTTAGGTGTTTACCAGCGGTAATGCTTTCCTATAATGTAAATGCTAGTTTTAGTCATATGAATGTTAGCACAAAAACTGAAGGAAAGGAGATAGCTGCAAAATCTCTGCACACAATGCTCAGTTCTCAGAGGTAAATCATATGTGCCATGTTGTTTCAGTTAGGTTTAAAGAGTTAGGTGCTATACCCTCGGTTATGCTATCCTATAGTGTAAATGCTAGTTTCAGATGTAGGAATGTTAGCACAAAAACTGAAGAAAAGGAGATAGCTGCAAAATCTCTGCACACAATGCTTAGTTCTCAGAAGTAAATCATATGTGCCATATTCTTTCATTTATGTTTAAAGATTTAGGTGCGATACCCTCGGTTATACTTTCCTGTATAGGAAATGCTAGTTCTGGGGATACGAATGTTAGCACAAAAACTGAAGGAAAGGAGATAGCTGCAAAATCTCTGCACACAATGCTTAGTTCTCACAAGTAAATGATATGTGCCATGTTGCTTTCCTATAGTGTAAAAGCTTCTTTTAGACACAGGAATGTTAGCACAAAAACTGAAGGAAAGGAGATAGCTGCAAAATCTCTGCACACAATGCGTAGTTCTCAGAAGTAAATCATACGTGCCATGTTTTTTCATTTAGGTTTAAAGAGTTAGGTACTATACCCTCGGTTATGCTTTCCTATATAGGAAATGTTACTTTTAGAGATACGAATGTAAGCACAAAAACTGAAGGAAAGGAGACAGCTGCAAAATCTCTGCACACAATGGTTAGTTCTCAGAAGTAAATCATATGTGCCATGTTGTTTCATTTAGGATTAAAGTGTTAGGTGCTATACCCGCGGTAATGCTTTCCTATAGTGTAAAGGCAAGTTTTAGACATAGGAATGTTAGCACAAAAACTGAAGGAAAGGAGATAGCTGCAAAATCACTGCACACAATGCTTAGTTCTCAGAAGTAAATCATATGTGCTATGCTGTTTTTTTTAGGTTTAAGAGTTAGGTCCTATACCCTCGGTTATGCTTTCCTATATAGGGAATGCTAGTTTTAGAGGTACGAATGTTAGCACAAAAACTGAAGGAAAGGAGATAGCTGCAAAATCTCTGCACACAATGCTTAGTTCTCAGAAGTATATCATATGTGCCATGTTGTTTCATTTAGGTTTAAAGAGTTAGGTGCTATACCCTGTGTTATGCTTTCCTGTATAGGAAATGCTAGTTCTGGAGATACTAATGTAAGCACAAAAACTGAAGGAAAGGAGAGAGCTGCAAATCTCTGCACACAATGCTTAGTTCTCAGAAGTAAATCATATGTGCCATGTTGTTTCAGTTAGGTTTAAAGAGTTAGGTGCTATAGCCTCGGTTATGCTATCCTATAGGGGAAATGCTAGTTTCAGATGTAGGAATGTTAGCACAAAAACTGAAGGAAAGGAGATAGCTACAAAATCTCTGCACACAATGCGTAGTTCTCAGAAGTAAATCATATGTGCCATGTTGTTTCATTTAGGTTTAAAGAGTTAGGTGCTATACCCTCGGTTATGCTTTCCTATATAGGAAATGTTACTTTTAGAGATACGAATGTTAGCACAAAAACTGAAGGAAAGGAGATAGCTGCAAAATCTCTGCACACAATGCTTAGTTCTCAAAAGTAAATCATATGTGCCTTGTTGTTTCATTTAGGTTTAAAGAGTTAGGTGCTATAACCTCTGTGAAGCTTTCCTATATATGAAATGCTAGTTTTAGAGATACGAATGTTAGCACAAAAACTGAAGGAAAGGAGATAGCTGCAAAATGTCTGCACACAATGTTTAGATCTCAGAAGTAAATCATATGTGCCATGTTATTTCATTTACGTTTAAAGAGTTAGGTGCCCTACCCTAGGTTAAGCTTTCCTATATAGGAAATGCTAGTTTTATAGACACGAATGTTAGCACAAAAACTGAAGGAAAGGAGGTAGCTGCAAACCCTCTACACACAATGCTTAGTTCTCAGAAGTAAATCATATGTGCAATGTTGTTTGATTTAGGTTTAAAGAGTTAGGTGCTATACCCGCGGTAATGCTTTCCTATAGTGTAAATGCTAGTTTTAGACATATGAATGTTAGCACAAAATCTGAAGGAAAGGAGATAGCTGCAAATCTCTGCATACAATGCTTACTTCTCAGAAGTAAATCATATTTGCCATGCTGTTTCATTTATGTTTAAAGAGTTAGGTACTATACCCTCGGTTATGCTTTCCTTTATAGGAAATGGTAGTTCTGGAGATACGAATGATAGCACAAAAACTGAAGGAAAGGAGATAGCTGCAAAATCTCTGCACACAATGCTTAGTTCTCAGAAGTATATCATATGTGCCATGTTGTTTCATTAAGTTTAAGAGTTAGGTGCTATACTCTCGGTTATGCTTTCCTGTATAGGAAATGCTAGTTCTGGAGATACGAATGTTAGCACAGAAACTGAAGGAAAGGAGATACCTGCAAAATCTCTGCACACAATGCTTAGTTCTCAGAAGTAAATCATATGTGCAATGTTGTTTGATTTAGGTTTAAAGAGTTAGGTGCTATACCCGCGGTAATGCTTTCCTATAGTGTAAATGCTAGTTTTAGACATATGAATGTTAGCACAAAAACTGAAGAAAAGGAGATAGCTGCAAAATCTCTGCACACAATGCGTAGTTCTCAGAAGTAAATCATATGTGCCATGTTGTTTCATTTGGTTTAAAAGTTAGGTGCTATACCCGCGGTAATGCTTTCCTTTATAGGAAATGCTAGTTTTAGAGATACGAATGTTAGCACAAAAACTGAAGGAAAGGAGATAGCTGCAAAATCTCTGCACACAATGCTTAGTTCTCCGAAGTAAATCATATGTGCGATGTTGTTTAATTTAGGTTTAAAGAGTTAGGTGCTATACCCTCGGTTATGCTTTCCTGTATATGAAATGCTAGTTTTAGAGATACGAATGTTAGCACAAAAACTGAAGGAAAGGAGATAGCTGCAAAATCTCTGCACACAATGCTTAGTTCTGAGAAGTAAATCATATGTGCCATGTTGTTTCATTTAGGTTTAAACAGTTACGTGCTATACCCTAGGTTATGCTTTCCTATATAGGAAATGCTAGTTTTATAGATACGAATGTTAGCACAAAAACTGAAGAAAAGGAGATAGTTGCAAAATCTCTGCACACAATGCTTAGTTCTCAGAAGTAAATCATATGTGCTATGCTGTGTTATTTAGGTTTAAGAGTTAGGTCCTATACCCTCTGTTATGCTTTCCTATAAAGGAAATGCAAATTTTAGAGATACGAACGTTAGCACAAATACTGAAGGAAAGGAGATAGCTGCAAAAACTGTGCACACAATGCTTAGTTCTCAGAAGTATATCATATGTGCCATGTTGTTTCATTTAGGTTTAAAGAGTTAGGTGCTATACCCTGGGTTATGCTTTCCTGTATAGGAAATGCTAGTTCTGGAGGTACGAATGTTAGCACAAAAACTGAAGGAAAGGAGATAGCTGCAAAATCTCTGCACACAATGCGTAGTTCTCAGAAGTAAATCATATGTGCCATGTTGTTTCATTTAGGTTTAAAGAGTTAGGTGCTATACCCTCGGTTATGCTTTCCTATATAGGATATGCTACTTTTAGAGATACGAATGTTAGCACAAAAACTGAAGGAAAGGAGATAGCTGCAAAATCTCTGCACACAATGCTTAGTTCTGAGAAGTAAATCATATGTGCCATGTTGTTTCATTTAGGTTTAAAGAGTTATGTGCTATACCCTCGGTTATGCTTTCCTGTATAGGAAATGCTAGTTCTGGAGTTACGAATGTTACCACAAAAACTGAAGGAAAGGAGATAGCTGAAAAATCTCTGCACACAATGCTTAGTTCTCAGAAGTAAATCATATGTGCCATGTTGTTTCATTTAGGTTTAAACAGTTAGGTGCTATACTCGCGGGAAAGCTTTCCTATAGTGTAAATGCAAGTTTTAGACATAGGAATGTAAGCACAAAAACTGAGGGAAAGGAGATAGCTTCAAAATCTCTGCACACAATGCTTAGTTCTCAGGAGTATATCATATGTGCCATGCTGTTTTATTTATGTTTAAGAGTTAGTTGCTATACCCTCGGTTATGCTTTCCTATGTAGGAAATGGTAGTTTTAGAGATACGAATGTTAGGACAAAAACTGAAGGAAAAGAGACAGCTGCAAAATCTCTGCACACAATTCTTAGTTCTCAGAAGTAAATCATATGTGCCATGTTGTTTCACTTAGGATTAAAGAGTTAGGTGCTATACCCGCGGTAATGCTTTCCTAAAGTGTAAATGCTAGGTTTAGACATAGGAATGTTAGCACAAAAACTGAAGGAAAGGAGATAGCTGCAAAATCTCTGCACACAATGCTTAGTTCTCAGAAGTAAATCATATGTGCCATGTTGTTTCATTTAGGTTTAAAGAGTTATGTGCTATACCCTCGGTTATGCTTTCCTGTATAGGAAATGCTAGTTCTGGAGGTACGAATGTTAGCACAAAAACTGAAGGAAAGGAGATAGCTGCAAAATCTCTGCACACAATGCTTAGTTCTCAGAAGTAAATCATATGTGCCATGTTGTTTCATTTAGGTTTAAACAGTTAGGTGCTATACTCGCGGTAAAGCTTTCCTATAGTGTAAATGCAAGTTTTAGACATAGGAAAGTAAGCACAAAAACTGAGGGAAAGGAGATAGCTTCAAAATCTCTGCACACAATGCATAGTTCTCAGGAGTACATCATATGTGCCATGCTGTTTTATTTATGTTTAAGAGTTAGTTGCTATACCCTCGGTTATGCTTTCCTATGTAGGAAATGGTAGTTTTAGAGATACGAATGTTAGGACAAAAAATGAAGGAAAAGAGACAGCTGCAAAATCTCTGCACACAATTCTTAGTTCTCAGAAGTAAATCATATGTGCCATGTTGTTTCATTTAGGATTAAAGAGTTAGGTGCTATACCCGCGGTAATGCTTTCCTAAATTGTAAATGCTAGGTTTAGACATAGGAATGTTAGCACAAAAACTGAAGGAAAGGAGATAGCTGCAAAATCTCTGCACACAATGCTTAGTTCTGAGAAGTAAATCATATGTGCCATGTTGTTTCATTTAGGTTTAAAGAGTTATGTGCTATACCCTCGGTTATGCTTTCCTGTATAGGAAATGCTAGTTCTGGAGGTACGAATGTTAGCACAAAAACTGAAGGAAAGGAGATAGCTGCAAAATCTCTGCACACAATGCTTAGTTCTCAGAAGTAAATCATATGTGCCATGTTGTTTCATTTAGGTTTAAACAGTTAGGTGCTATACTCGCGGTAAAGCTTTCCTATAGTGTAAATGCAAGTTTTAGACATAGGAATGTAAGCACAAAAACTGAGGGAAAGGAGATAGCTTCAAAATCTCTGCACACAATGCTTAGTTCTCAGGAGTACATCATATGTGCCATGCTGTTTTATTTATGTTTAAGAGTTAGTTGCTATACCCTCGGTTATGCTTTCCTATGTAGGAAATGGTAGTTTTAGAGATACGAATGTTAGGACAAAAACTGAAGGAAAAGAGACAGCTGCAAAGTCTGTGCACACAATTCTTAGTTCTCAGAAGTAAATCATATGTGCCATGTTGTTTCATTTAGGATTAAAGAGTTAGGTGCTATACCCGCGGTAATGCTTTCCTAAATTGTAAATGCTAGGTTTAGACATAGGAATGTTAGCACAAAAACTGAAGGAAAGGAGATAGCTGCAAAATCTCTGCACACAATGCTTAGTTCTGAGAAGTAAATCATATGTGCCATGTTGTTTCATTTAGGTTTAAAGAGTTATGTGCTATACCCTCGGTTATGCTTTCCTGTATAGGAAATGCTAGTTCTGGAGGTACGAATGTTAGCACAAAAACTGAAGGAAAGGAGATAGCTGCAAAATCTCTGCACACAATGCTTAGTTCTCAGAAGTAAATCATATGTGCCATGTTGTTTCATTTAGGTTTAAACAGTTAGGTGCTATACTCGCGGTAAAGCTTTCCTATAGTGTAAATGCAAGTTTTAGACATAGGAATGTAAGCACAAAAACTGAGGGAAAGGAGATAGCTTCAAAATCTCTGCACACAATGCTTAGTTCTCAGGAGTACATCATATGTGCCATGCTGTTTTATTTATGTTTAAGAGTTAGTTGCTATACCCTCGGTTATGCTTTCCTATGTAGGAAATGGTAGTTTTAGAGATACGAATGTTAGGACAAAAACTGAAGGAAAAGAGACAGCTGCAAAGTCTGTGCACACAATTCTTAGTTCTCAGAAGTAAATCATATGTGCCATGTTGTTTCACTTAGGATTAAAGAGTTAGGTGCTATACCCGCGGTAATGCTTTCCTAAAGTGTAAATTCTAGGTTTAGACATAGGAATGTTAGCAGAAAAACTGAAGGAAAGGAGATAGGTGCAAAATCTCTGCACACAATGCTTAGTTCTCAGAAGTAAAACATATGTGCCATGTTGTTTCATTTAGGTTTAAACAGATAAGTGCTATACCCGCGGTAATGCTTTCCTATAGTGTAAATGCAAGTTTTAGACATAGGAATGTTAGCACAAAAACTGAAGAAAGGAGATAGCTGCAAAATCTCTGCACACAATGCTTAGTTCTCAGAAGTAAATCATATGTGCCATGTTGTTTAATTTAGGTTTAAAGAGTTAGGTGCTATACCCTCAGTTATGCTTTCCTGTATAGGAAATGCTAGTTCTGGAGATACGAATGTTAGCACAAAAACTGAAGAAAGGAGATAGCTGCAAAATCTCTGCGCACAATGCTTAGTCTCAGAAGTAAATCATATGTGCCATGTTGTTTCATTTAGGTTTAAAGAGTTCGGTGCTATACCCGCGGTAATGCTATCCTATAGTGTAAATGCTAGTTTCAGATATAGGTTTGTTAGCACAAATCTAAAGGAAAGGAGATAGCTGCAAAATCTCTGCACACAATGTTTAGATCTCAGAAGTAAACCATATGTGCCATGATGTTTCATTTAGGTTTAAAGAGTTAGGTGCTATACCCGCGGTAATGCTTTCCTATATAGGAAATGCTAGTTTTAGAGATACGAATGTTAGCACAAACCTGAAGGAATGGAGATAGCTGCAAAATCTCTGCACACAATGTTTAGTTCTCCGAAGTAAATCATATGTGCCATGTTGTTTAATTTAGGTTTAAAGAGTTAGGTGCTATACCCTCGGTTATGCTTTCCTGTATAGGAAATGCTAGTTCTGGAGATACGAATGTTAGCACAAAAACTGAAGGAAAGGAGATAGCTGCAAAATCTCTGCATACAATGCTTAGTTCTCAGAAGTAAATCATATGTGCCATGTTGTTTCATTTAGGTTTAAACAGATAAGTGCTATACCCGCGGTAATGCTTTCCTATAGTGTAAATGCAAGTTTTAGACATAGGAATGTTAGCACAAAAACTGAAGAAAGGAGATAGCTGCAAAATCTCTGCACACAATGCTTAGTTCTCAGAAGTAAATCATATGTGCCATGTTGTTCCATTTAGGTTTAAAGAGTTAGGTGCTATACCCTCAGTTATGCTTTCCTGTATAGGAAATGCTAGTTCTGGAGATACGAATGTTATCACAAAAACTGAAGGAAAGGAGGTAGTTGCAAAATCTCTGCGCACAATGCTTAGTCTCAGAAGTAAATCATATGTGCCATGTTGTTTCATTTAGGTTTAAAGAGTTAGGTGCTATTCCCGCGGTAATGCTATCCTATAGTGTAAAAGCTAGTTTCAGATATCGGAATGTTAGCACAAAAACTGAAGGAAAGGAGATAGCTGCAAAATCTCTGCACACAATGGTTAGTGCTCAGATGTAAATGATATATGCCATGTTGTTTCATTTAGGTTTAAAGTGTTAGGTGATATACGAGCGGTAATGCCTTCCTATAGTGTAAACGCTAGTTTTAGACATAGGAATGTTTGCACAAAAACTGAAGGAAAGGAGATAGCTGCAAAATCTCTGCACACAATGCGTAGCTCTCTGAAGTAAATCATATGTGCCATGTTGTTTCATTTAGGTTTAAAGAGTTAGGTGCTATACCCTCGGTTAGGCTTTCCTGTATAGGAAATGCTAGTTCTGGAGGTACGAATGTTAGCACAAAAACTGAAGGAAAGGAGATAGCTGCAAAATCTCTGCACACAATGCTTAGTTCTCAGAAGTAAATCATATGTGCCATGTTGTTTCATTTAGGTTTACAGAGTTAGGTGCTATACCCGCGGTAATGCTTTCCTATAGTGGAAATGCTAGTTTTAGATATAGGAATATTAGCACAAAACCTGAAGGAAAGGAGATAGCTGCAAAATCTCTGCACACAATGCTTTGTTCTCACAAGTAAATCATATGTGCCATGTTGTTTCATTTAGGTTTAAAGTGTTAGGTGCTATACCCTCGGTTATGCTTTCCTATATAGGAAATACTAGTTTTAGAGATACGAATGTTAGCACAAAAATGGAAGGAAAGGAGATAGCTGCAAAATCTCTGCACACAATGCTTAGTTCTCAGAAGTAAATTATATGTGCCATGGTGTTTCATTTAGGTTTAAAGAGTTAGGTGCTATACCCGAAGTAATGCTATCCTATACTGTAAATGCTAGGTTCACATATAGGAATGTTAGCACAAAAACTGAAGGAAATGAGATAGCTGCAAAATCTCTGCACACAATGCGTAGTTCTCAGAAGTAAATCATTTGTGCCATGTTCTTTCATTTAGGTTTAAAGTGTTAGGTGCTATACCCTCGGTTATGCTTTCATATACAGGAAAAGCTAGTTTTAGAGATAAGAATGTTAGCTCAAAAACTGAAGAAAAGGAGATAGCTGCAAAATCTGTGCACACAATGCTTAGTTCTCAGAAGTAAATCATAGGTGCTATGCTGTTTTATTTAGGTTTAAGAGTTATGTCCTGTACCCTCGGTTATGCTTTCCTATATAGGAAATGCTAGTTTTAGAGATACGAATGTTAGCACAAAAACTCAAGGAAAGGAGATAGCTGCAATATCTCTGCACACAATGCTTAGTTCTCAGAAGTATATCATATGTGCCATGTTGTTTCATTTAGGTTTAAAGAGTTAGGTGCTATACCCTTGGTTATGCTTTCCTGTATAGGAAATGCTAGTTCCGGAGATACGAATGTTAGCACAAAAACTGAAGGAAAGGAGATAGCTGCAAAATCTCTGCACACAATGCTTAGTTCTCATAAGTAAATCATATATGCCATGTTGTTTTATTGAGGTTTAAGAGTTAGGTGGTATACCCTCGGTTATGCTTTCCTATGTAGGAAATGCTCGTTTTAGAGATACGAATGTTAGCACAAAAACTGAAGGAAAGGAGACAGCTGCAAAATCTCTGCACACAATGCTTAGTTCTCAGAAGTAAATCATATGTGCCATGTTCTTTTATTTAGGTTAAATGTTTTAGGTGAGATACCCCCGGTTATGCTTTCCTGTATAGGAAATGGTAGTTCTGGAGATACGAATGTTAGCACAAAAACTGAAGGAAAGGAGATATCTGCAAAATCTCTGCACACAATGCTTAGTTTTCAGAAGTAAATGATATGTGCCATGTTTCATTTAGGTTTAAAGTGTTAGGTGCTATACCCGCGGTAATGCTTTCCTATAGTGTAAATGCTAGTTTCAGACATAGGAATGTTAGCACAAAAACTGAAGGAAAGGAGATAGCTGCAAAATCTCTGCACACAATGCTTAGTTCTCAGAAGTAAATCATATGTGCCATGTTGTTTCAGTTAGGTGCTATACCCTCGGTTATGCTCTCCTATATTGTAAATGTTAGTTTCAGATGTAGCAAAGTTAGCACAAAACTGAAGGAAAGGAGGTAGCTGCAAAATCTCTGCGCACAATGCTTAGTTCTCAGAAGTAAATCATATGTGCCATGTTGTTTCATTTAGGTTTAAAGAGTTAGGTGTTTACCAGCGGTAATGCTTTCCTATAATGTAAATGCTAGTTTTAGTCATATGAATGTTAGCACAAAAACTGAAGGAAAGGAGATAGCTGCAAAATCTCTGCACACAATGCTCAGTTCTCAGAGGTAAATCATATGTGCCATGTTGTTTCAGTTAGGTTTAAAGAGTTAGGTGCTATACCCTCGGTTATGCTATCCTATAGTGTAAATGCTAGTTTCAGATGTAGGAATGTTAGCACAAAAACTGAAGAAAAGGAGATAGCTGCAAAATCTCTGCACACAATGCTTAGTTCTCAGAAGTAAATCATATGTGCCATATTCTTTCATTTATGTTTAAAGATTTAGGTGCGATACCCTCGGTTATACTTTCCTGTATAGGAAATGCTAGTTCTGGGGATACGAATGTTAGCACAAAAACTGAAGGAAAGGAGATAGCTGCAAAATCTCTGCACACAATGCTTAGTTCTCACAAGTAAATGATATGTGCCATGTTGCTTTCCTATAGTGTAAATGCTTCTTTTAGACACAGGAATGTTAGCACAAAAACTGAAGGAAAGGAGATAGCTGCAAAATCTCTGCACACAATGCGTAGTTCTCAGAAGTAAATCATACGTGCCATGTTTTTTCATTTAGGTTTAAAGAATTAGGTACTATACCCTCGGTTATGCTTTCCTATATAGGAAATGTTACTTTTAGAGATACGAATGTAAGCACAAAAACTGAAGGAAAGGAGACAGCTGCAAAATCTCTGCACACAATGGTTAGTTCTCAGAAGTAAATCATATGTGCCATGTTGTTTCATTTAGGATTAAAGTGTTAGGTGCTATACCCGCGGTAATGCTTTCCTATAGTGTAAAGGCAAGTTTTAGACATAGGAATGTTAGCACAAAAACTGAAGGAAAGGAGATAGCTGCAAAATCACTGCACACAATGCTTAGTTCTCAGAAGTAAATCATATGTGCTATGCTGTTTTTTTTAGGTTTAAGAGTTAGGTCCTATACCCTCGGTTATGCTTTCCTATATAGGGAATGCTAGTTTTAGAGGTACGAATGTTAGCACAAAAACTGAAGGAAAGGAGATAGCTGCAAAATCTCTGCACACAATGCTTAGTTCTCAGAAGTATATCATATGTGCCATGTTGTTTCATTTAGGTTTAAAGAGTTAGGTGCTATACCCTGTGTTATGCTTTCCTGTATAGGAAATGCTAGTTCTGGAGATACTAATGTAAGCACAAAAACTGAAGGAAAGGAGAGAGCTGCAAATCTCTGCACACAATGCTTAGTTCTCAGAAGTAAATCATATGTGCCATGTTGTTTCAGTTAGGTTTAAAGAGTTAGGTGCTATAGCCTCGGTTATGCTATCCTATAGGGGAAATGCTAGTTTCAGAAGTAGGAATGTTAGCACAAAAACTGAAGGAAAGGAGATAGCTACAAAATCTCTGCACACAATGCGTAGTTCTCAGAAGTAAATCATATGTGCCATGTTGTTTCATTTAGGTTTAAAGAGTTAGGTGCTATACCCTCGGTTATGCTTTCCTATATAGGAAATGTTACTTTTAGAGATACGAATGTTAGCACAAAAACTGAAGGAAAGGAGATAGCTGCAAAATCTCTGCACACAATGCTTAGTTCTCAAAAGTAAATCATATGTGCCTTGTTGTTTCATTTAGGTTTAAAGAGTTAGGTGCTATAACCTCTGTGAAGCTTTCCTATATATGAAATGCTAGTTTTAGAGATACGAATGTTAGCACAAAAACTGAAGGAAAGGAGATAGCTGCAAAATGTCTGCACACAATGTTTAGATCTCAGAAGTAAATCATATGTGCCATGTTATTTCATTTACGTTTAAAGAGTTAGGTGCCCTACCCTAGGTTAAGCTTTCCTATATAGGAAATGCTAGTTTTATAGACACGAATGTTAGCACAAAAACTGAAGGAAAGGAGGTAGCTGCAAACCCTCTACACACAATGCTTAGTTCTCAGAAGTAAATCATATGTGCAATGTTGTTTGATTTAGGTTTAAAGAGTTAGGTGCTATACCCGCGGTAATGCTTTCCTATAGTGTAAATGCTAGTTTTAGACATATGAATGTTAGCACAAAAACTGAAGGAAAGGAGATAGCTGCAAATCTCTGCATACAATGCTTACTTCTCAGAAGTAAATCATATTTGCCATGCTGTTTCATTTATGTTTAAAGAGTTAGGTACTATACCCTCGGTTATGCTTTCCTTTATAGGAAATGGTAGTTCTGGAGATACGAATGATAGCACAAAAACTGAAGGAAAGGAGATAGCTGCAAAATCTCTGCACACAATGCTTAGTTCTCAGAAGTATATCATATGTGCCATGTTGTTTCATTAAGTTTAAGAGTTAGGTGCTATACTCTCGGTTATGCTTTCCTGTATAGGAAATGCTAGTTCTGGAGATACGAATGTTAGCACAGAAACTGAAGGAAAGGAGATACCTGCAAAATCTCTGCACACAATGCTTAGTTCTCAGAAGTAAATCATATGTGCAATGTTGTTTGATTTAGGTTTAAAGAGTTTGGTGCTATACCCGCGGTAATGCTTTCCTATAGTGTAAATGCTAGTTTTAGACATATGAATGTTAGCACAAAAACTGAAGAAAAGGAGGTAGCTGCAAAATCTCTGCACACAATGCGTAGTTCTCAGAAGTAAATCATATGTGCCATGTTGTTTCATTTGGTTTAAAAGTTAGGTGCTATACCCGCGGTAATGCTTTCCTTTATAGGAAATGCTAGTTTTAGAGATACGAATGTTAGCACAAAAACTGAAGGAAAGGAGATAGCTGCAAAATCTCTGCACACAATGCTTAGTTCTCCGAAGTAAATCATATGTGCGATGTTGTTTAATTTAGGTTTAAAGAGTTAGGTGCTATACCCTCGGTTATGCTTTCCTGTATATGAAATGCTAGTTTTAGAGATACGAATGTTAGCACAAAAACTGAAGGAAAGGAGATAGCTGCAAAATCTCTGCACACAATGCTTAGTTCTGAGAAGTAAATCATATGTGCCATGTTGTTTCATTTAGGTTTAAACAGTTACGTGCTATACCCTAGGTTATGCTTTCCTATATAGGAAATGCTAGTTTTATAGATACGAATGTTAGCACAAAAACTGAAGAAAAGGAGATAGTTGCAAAATCTCTGCACACAATGCTTAGTTCTCAGAAGTAAATCATATGTGCTATGCTGTGTTATTTAGGTTTAAGAGTTAGGTCCTATACCCTCTGTTATGCTTTCCTATAAAGGAAATGCAAATTTTAGAGATACGAACGTTAGCACAAATACTGAAGGAAAGGAGATAGCTGCAAAAACTGTGCGCACAATGCTTAGTTCTCAGAAGTATATCATATGTGCCATGTTGTTTCATTTAGGTTTAAAGAGTTAGGTGCTATACCCTGGGTTATGCTTTCCTGTATAGGAAATGCTAGTTCTGGAGGTACGAATGTTAGCACAAAAACTGAAGGAAAGGAGATAGCTGCAAAATCTCTGCACACAATGCGTAGTTCTCAGAAGTAAATCATATGTGCCATGTTGTTTCATTTAGGTTTAAAGAGTTAGGTGCTATACCCTCGGTTATGCTTTCCTATATAGGATATGCTACTTTTAGAGATACGAATGTTAGCACAAAAACTGAAGGAAAGGAGATAGCTGCAAAATCTCTGCACACAATGCTTAGTTCTGAGAAGTAAATCATATGTGCCATGTTGTTTCATTTAGGTTTAAAGAGTTATGTGCTATACCCTCGGTTATGCTTTCCTGTATAGGAAATGCTAGTTCTGGAGTTACGAATGTTACCACAAAAACTGAAGGAAAGGAGATAGCTGAAAAATCTCTGCACACAATGCTTAGTTCTCAGAAGTAAATCATATGTGCCATGTTGTTTCATTTAGGTTTAAACAGTTAGGTGCTATACTCGCGGGAAAGCTTTCCTATAGTGTAAATGCAAGTTTTAGACATAGGAATGTAAGCACAAAAACTGAGGGAAAGGAGATAGCTTCAAAATCTCTGCACACAATGCTTAGTTCTCAGGAGTATATCATATGTGCCATGCTGTTTTATTTATGTTTAAGAGTTAGTTGCTATACCCTCGGTTATGCTTTCCTATGTAGGAAATGGTAGTTTTAGAGATACGAATGTTAGGACAAAAACTGAAGGAAAAGAGACAGCTGCAAAATCTCTGCACACAATTCTTAGTTCTCAGAAGTAAATCATATGTGCCATGTTGTTTCACTTAGGATTAAAGAGTTAGGTGCTATACCCGCGGTAATGCTTTCCTAAAGTGTAAATGCTAGGTTTAGACATAGGAATGTTAGCACAAAAACTGAAGGAAAGGAGATAGCTGCAAAATCTCTGCACACAATGCTTAGTTCTCAGAAGTAAATCATATGTGCCATGTTGTTTCATTTAGGTTTAAAGAGTTATGTGCTATACCCTCGGTTATGCTTTCCTGTATAGGAAATGCTAGTTCTGGAGGTACGAATGTTAGCACAAAAACTGAAGGAAAGGAGATAGCTGCAAAATCTCTGCACACAATGCTTAGTTCTCAGAAGTAAATCATATGTGCCATGTTGTTTCATTTAGGTTTAAACAGTTAGGTGCTATACTCGCGGTAAAGCTTTCCTATAGTGTAAATGCAAGTTTTAGACATAGGAAAGTAAGCACAAAAACTGAGGGAAAGGAGATAGCTTCAAAATCTCTGCACACAATGCATAGTTCTCAGGAGTACATCATATGTGCCATGCTGTTTTATTTATGTTTAAGAGTTAGTTGCTATACCCTCGGTTATGCTTTCCTATGTAGGAAATGGTAGTTTTAGAGATACGAATGTTAGGACAAAAAATGAAGGAAAAGAGACAGCTGCAAAATCTCTGCACACAATTCTTAGTTCTCAGAAGTAAATCATATGTGCCATGTTGTTTCATTTAGGATTAAAGAGTTAGGTGCTATACCCGCGGTAATGCTTTCCTAAATTGTAAATGCTAGGTTTAGACATAGGAATGTTAGCACAAAAACTGAAGGAAAGGAGATAGCTGCAAAATCTCTGCACACAATGCTTAGTTCTGAGAAGTAAATCATATGTGCCATGTTGTTTCATTTAGGTTTAAAGAGTTATGTGCTATACCCTCGGTTATGCTTTCCTGTATAGGAAATGCTAGTTCTGGAGGTACGAATGTTAGCACAAAAACTGAAGGAAAGGAGATAGCTGCAAAATCTCTGCACACAATGCTTAGTTCTCAGAAGTAAATCATATGTGCCATGTTGTTTCATTTAGGTTTAAACAGTTAGGTGCTATACTCGCGGTAAAGCTTTCCTATAGTGTAAATGCAAGTTTTAGACATAGGAATGTAAGCACAAAAACTGAGGGAAAGGAGATAGCTTCAAAATCTCTGCACACAATGCTTAGTTCTCAGGAGTACATCATATGTGCCATGCTGTTTTATTTATGTTTAAGAGTTAGTTGCTATACCCTCGGTTATGCTTTCCTATGCAGGAAATGGTAGTTTTAGAGATACGAATGTTAGGACAAAAACTGAAGGAAAAGAGACAGCTGCAAAATCTCTGCACACAATTCTTAGTTCTCAGAAGTAAATCATATGTGCCATGTTGTTTCACTTAGGATTAAAGAGTTAGGTGCTATACCCGCGGTAATGCTTTCCTAAAGTGTAAATGCTAGGTTTAGACATAGGAATGTTAGCACAAAAACTGAAGGAAAGGAGATAGCTGCAAAATCTCTGCACACAATGCTTAGTTCTCAGAAGTAAATCATATGTGCTGTGCTGTTTTATTTAGGTTTAAGAGTTAGGTCCTATACTCTCGTTTAGGCTTTCCTATATAGGAAATGCTAGTTTTAGAGATACGAATGTTAGCACAAAAACTGAAGGAAAGGAGATAGCTGCAAAATCTCTGCACACAATGCTTAGTTCTCAGAAGTATATCATATGTGCTATGTTGTTTCATTTAGGTTTAAAGAGTTAGGTGCTATACCCTGTGTTATGCTTTCCTGTATAGGAAATGCTAGTTCTGGAGATACTAATGTTAGCACAAAAACTGAAGGAAAGGAGATAGCTGCAAATCTCTGCACACAATGCTTAGTTCTCAGAAGTAAATCATATGTGCCATGTTGTTTCAGTTAGGTTTAAAGAGTTAGGTGCTATACCCTCGGTTATGCTATCCTATAGTGTAAATGCTAGTTTCAGATGTAGGAATGTTAGCACAAAAAGTGAAGGAAAGGAGATAGCTGCAAAATCTCTGCACACAATGCTTATTTCTCAGAAGTAAATCATATGTCCGATGTTCTTTCATTTAGGTTTAAAGATTTAGGTGCGATACCCTCAGTTATGCTTTCCTGTTTAGGAAATGCTAGTCCTGGAGGTTCGAATCTTAGCACAAAAACTGAAGGAAAGGAGATAGCTGCAAAATCTCTGCACACAATGCTTAGTTCTCAGAAGTATATCTTATATGCCATGTTTTTTCATTTTGGTTTAAACAGTTAAGTGCTATACCTGCGGTTATGCTTTCCTATAGTGTAAATGCAAGTTTTACACATAGGAATGTTAGCACAAAAACTGAAGGAAAGGAGATAGCTGCAAAATCTCTGCACACAATGCTTAGTTCTCAGAAGTAAATCATATGTGCCATCTTGTTTCATTTAGGTTTAAAGAGTTAGGTGCTATTCCCGCGGTAATGCTATCCTATAGTGTAAAAGCTAGTTTCAGATATAGGAATGTTAGCACAAAAACTGAAGGAAAGGAGATATCTGCAAAATCTCTGCACACAATGGTTAGAGCTCAGATGTAAATGATATGTGCCATGTTGTTTCATTTAGGTTTAAAGAGTTAGGTGATATACCAGCGGTAATGCCTTCCTATAGTGTAAATGCTAGTTTTAGACATAGGAATGTTAGCACAAAAACTAAAGGAAAGGAGATAGCTGCAAAATCTCTGCACACAATGCGTAGCTCTCTGAAGTAAATCATATGTGCCATGTTGTTTCATTTAGGTTTAAAGAGTTAGGTGCTATACCCTCGGTTATGCTTTCCTATATAGGATATGCTACTTTTAGAGATACGAATGTTAGCACAAAAACTGAAGGAAAGGAGATAGCTGCAAAATCTCTGCAAACAATGCTTAGTTCTCAGAAGTAAATCATATGTGCCATGTTGTTTCATTTGGTTTAAAGACTTATGTGCTATACCCTCGGTTATGCTTTCCTGTATAGGAAATGCTAGTTCTGGAGGTACGAATGTTAGCACAAAAACTGAAGGAAAGGAGATAGCTGCAAAATCTCTGCACACAATGCTTAGTTCTCAGAAGTATATCATATGTGCCATGTTGTTTCATTTAGGTTTAAAGAGTTAGGTGCTATACCCTGGGTTATGCTTTCCTGTATAGGAAATGCTAGTTTTGGAGATACGAATGTTAGCACAAAAACTGAAGGAAAGGAGATAGCGGCAAAATCTCTGCACACAATGCGTAGTTCTCAAAAGTAAATCATATGTGCCATGTTGTTTCATTTAGGTTTAAAGAGTTAGGTGCTATACCCTCGGTTATTCTTTCCTATATAGGATATGCTACTTTTAGAGATACGAATGTTAGCACAAAAACTGAAGGAAAGGAGATAGCTGCAAAATCTCTGCACACAATGCTTAGTTCTCAGAAGTAAATCATATGTGCCATGTTCTTTTATTTAGGTTAAATGTTTTAGGTGAGATACCCCCGGTTATGCTTTCCTGTATAGGAAATGGTAGTTCTGGAGATACGAATGTTAGCACAAAAACTGAAGGAAAGGAGATATCTGCAAAATCCCTGCACACAATGCTTAGTTTTCAGAAGTAAATGATATGTGCCATGTTTCATTTAGGTTTAAAGAGTTAGGTGCTATACCCGCGGTAATGCTTTCCTATAGTGTAAATGCTAGTTTCAGACATAGGAATGTTAGCACAAAAACTGAAGGAAAGGAGATAGCTGCAAAATCTCTGCACACAATGCTTAGTTCTCAGAAGTAAATCATATGTGCCATGTTGTTTCAGTTAGGTGCTATACCCTCGGTTATGCTCTCCTATATTGTAAATGTTAGTTTCAGATGTAGCAATGTTAGCACAAAACTGAAGGAAAGGAGGTAGCTGCAAAATCTCTGCGCACAATGCTTAGTTCTCAGAAGTAAATCATATGTGCCATGTTGTTTCATTTAGGTTTAAAGAGTTAGGTGTTTACCAGCGGTAATGCTTTCCTATAATGTAAATGCTTGTTTTAGTCATATGAATGTTAGCACAAAAACTGAAGGAAAGGAGATAGCTGCAAAATCTCTGCACACAATGCTCAGTTCTCAGAGGTAAATCATATGTGCCATGTTGTTTCAGTTAGGTTTAAAGAGTTAGGTGCTATACCCTCGGTTATGCTATCCTATAGTGTAAATGCTAGTTTCAGATGTAGGAATGTTAGCACAAAAACTGAAGAAAAGGAGATAGCTGCAAAATCTCTGCACACAATGCTTAGTTCTCAGAAGTAAATCATATGTGCCATGTTCTTTCATTTATGTTTAAAGATTTAGGTGCGATACCCTCGGTTATACTTTCCTGTATAGGAAATGCTAGTTCTGGGGATACGAATGTTAGCACAAAAACTGAAGGAAAGGAGATAGCTGCAAAATCTCTGCACACAATGCTTAGTTCTCACAAGTAAATGATATGTGCCATGTTGCTTTCCTATAGTGTAAATGCTTCTTTTAGACACAGGAATGTTAGCACAAAAACTGAAGGAAAGGCGATAGCTGCAAAATCTCTGCACACAATGCGTAGTTCTCAGAAGTAAATCATACGTGCCATGTTTTTTCATTTAGGTTTAAAGAGTTAGGTACTATACCCTCGGTTATGCTTTCCTATATAGGAAATGTTACTTTTAGAGATACGAATGTAAGCACAAAAACTGAAGGAAAGGAGACAGCTGCAAAATCTCTGCACACAATGGTTAGTTCTCAGAAGTAAATCATATGTGCCATGTTGTTTCATTTAGGATTAAAGTGTTAGGTGCTATACCCGCGGTAATGCTTTCCTATAGTGTAAAGGCAAGTTTTAGACATAGGAATGTTAGCACAAAAACTGAAGGAAAGGAGATAGCTGCAAAATCACTGCACACAATGCTTAGTTCTCAGAAGTAAATCATATGTGCTATGCTGTTTTTTTTAGGTTTAAGAGTTAGGTCCTATACCCTCGGTTATGCTTTCCTATATAGGGAATGCTAGTTTTAGAGGTACGAATGTTAGCACAAAAACTGAAGGAAAGGAGATAGCTGCAAAATCTCTGCACACAATGCTTAGTTCTCAGAAGTATATCATATGTGCCATGTTGTTTCATTTAGGTTTAAAGAGTTAGGTGCTATACCCTGTGTTATGCTTTCCTGTATAGGAAATGCTAGTTCTGGAGATACTAATGTAAGCACAAAAACTGAAGGAAAGGAGATAGCTGCAAATCTCTGCACACAATGCTTAGTTCTCAGAAGTAAATCATATGTGCCATGTTGTTTCAGTAAGGTTTAAAGAGTTAGGTGCTATACCCTCGGTTAAGCTATCCTATAGTGTAAATGCTAGTTTCAGATGTAGGAATGTTAGCACAAAAACTGTAGGAAAGGAGATAGCTGCAAAATCTCTGCACACAATGCTTATTTCTCAGAAGTAAATCATATGTCCCATGTTCTTTCATTTAGGTTTAAAGATTTAGGTGTGATACCCTCGGTTATGCTTTCCTGTTTAGGAAATGCTAGTTCTGGAGGTACGAATCTTAGCACAAAAACTGAAGGAAAGGAGATAGCTGCAAAATCTCTGCACACAATGCTTACTTCTCAGAAGTATATCATATATGCCATGTTTTTTCTTTTTGGTTTAAACAGTTAGGTGCTATACCCGCGGTTATGCTTTCCTATAGTGTAAATGCAAGTTTTAGACATAGGAATGTTAGCACAAAAACTGAAGGAAAGGAGAGAGCTGCAAAATCTCTGCACACAATGCTTAGTTCTCAGAAGTAAATCATATGTGCCAAGTTGTTTCATTTAGGTTTAAAGAGTTATGTGCTTTACCCTCGGTTATGCTTTCCTGTATAGGAAATGCTAGTTCTGGAGGTACGAATGTTAGCACAAAAACTGAAGGAAAGGAGATAGCTGCAAAATCTCTGCACACAATGCTTAATTCTCAGAAGTAAATCATATGTGCCATGTTGTTTCATTTAGGTTTAAACAGATAAGTGCTATACCCGCGGTAATGCTTTCCTATAGTGTAAATGCAAGTTTTAGACATAGGAATGTTAGCACAAAAACTGAAGAAAGGAGATAGCTGCAAAATCTCTGCACACAATGCTTAGTTCTCAGAAGTAAATCATATGTGCCATGTTGTTTCATTTAGGTTTAAAGAGTTAGGTGCTATACCCTCAGTTATGCTTTCCTGTATAGGAAATGCTAGTTCTGGAGATACGAATGTTAGCACAAAAACTGAAGAAAGGAGATAGCTGCAAAATCTCTGCGCACAATGCTTAGTCTCAGAAGTAAATCATATGTGCCATGTTGTTTCATTTAGGTTTAAAGAGTTCGGTGCTATACCCGCGGTAATGCTATCCTATAGTTTAAATGCTAGTTTCAGATATAGGTTTGTTAGCACAAATCTAAAGGAAAGGAGATAGCTGCAAAATCTCTGCACACAATGTTTAGATCTCAGAAGTAAACCATATGTGCCATGATGTTTCATTTAGGTTTAAAGAGTTAGGTGCTATACCCGCGGTAATGCTTTCCTATATAGGAAATGCTAGTTTTAGAGATACGAATGTTAGCACAAACCTGAAGGAAAGGAGATAGCTGCAAAATCTCTGCACACAATGTTTAGTTCTCCAAAGTAAATCATATGTGCCATGTTGTTTAATTTAGGTTTAAAGAGTTAGGTGCTATACCCTCGGTTATGCTTTCCTGTATAGGAAATGCTAGTTCTGGAGATACGAATGTTAGCACAAAAACTGAAGGAAAGGAGATAGCTGCAAAATCTCTGCATACAATGCTTAGTTCTCAGAAGTAAATCATATGTGCCATGTTGTTTCATTTAGGTTTAAACAGATAAGTGCTATACCCGCGGTAATGCTTTCCTATAGTGTAAATGCAAGTTTTAGACATAGGAATGTTAGCACAAAAACTGAAGAAAGGAGATAGCTGCAAAATCTCTGCACACAATGCTTAGTTCTCAGAAGTAAATCATATATGCCATGTTGTTCCATTTAGGTTTAAAGAGTTAGGTGCTATACCCTCAGTTATGCTTTCCTGTATAGGAAATGCTAGTTCTGGAGATACGAATGTTAGCACAAAAACTGAAGGAAAGGAGGTAGTTGCAAAATCTCTGCGCACAATGCTTAGTCTCAGAAGTAAATCATATGTGCCATGTTGTTTCATTTAGGTTTAAAGAGTTAGGTGCTATTCCCGCGGTAATGCTACCCTATAGTGTAAAAGCTAGTTTCAGATATAGGAATGTTAGCACAAAAACTGAAGGAAAGGAGATAGCTGCAAAATCTCTGCACACAATGGTTAGTGCTCAGATGTAAATGATATATGCCATGTTGTTTCATTTAGGTTTAAAGTGTTAGGTGATATACCAGCGGTAATGCCTTCCTATAGTGTAAACGCTAGTTTTAGACATAGGAATGTTTGCACAAAAACTGAAGGAAAGGAGATAGCTGCAAAATCTCTGCACACAATGCGAAGCTCTCTGAAGTAAATCATATGTGCCATGTTGTTTCATTTAGGTTTAAAGAGTTAGGTGCTATACCCTCGGTTAGGCTTTCCTGTATAGGAAATGCTAGTTCTGGAGGTACGAATGTTAGCACAAAAACTGAAGGAAAGGAGATAGCTGCAAAATCTCTGCACACAATGCTTAGTTCTCAGAAGTAAATCATATGTGCCATGTTGTTTCATTTAGGTTTACAGAGTTAGGTGCTATACCCGCGGTAATGCTTTCCTATAGTGGAAATGCTAGTTTTAGAAATAGGAATATTAGCACAAAACCTGAAGGAAAGGAGATAGCTGCAAAATCTCTGCACACAATGCTTTGTTCTCACAAGTAAATCATATGTGCCATGTTGTTTCATTTAGGTTTAAAGTGTTAGGTGCTATACCCTCAGTTATGCTTTCCTATATAGGAAATACTAGTTTTAGAGATACGAATGTTAGCACAAAAATGGAAGGAAAGGAGATAGCTGCAAAATCTCTGCACACAATGCTTAGTTCTCAGAAGTAAATTATATGTGCCATGGTGTTTCATTTAGGTTTAAAGAGTTAGGTGTTATACCCGAAGTAATGCTATCCTATACTGTAAATGCTAGGTTCACATATAGGAATGTTAGCACAAAAACTGAAGGAAATGAGATAGCTGCAAAATCTCTGCACACAATGCGTAGTTCTCAGAAGTAAATCATTTGTGCCATGTTCTTTCATTTAGGTTTAAAGTGTTAGGTGCTATACCCTCGGTTATGCTTTCATATACAGGAAAAGCTAGTTTTAGAGATAAGAATGTTAGCTCAAAAACTGAAGAAAAGGAGATAGCTGCAAAATCTGTGCACACAATGCTTAGTTCTCAGAAGTAAATCATAGGTGCTATGCTGTTTTATTTAGGTTTAAGAGTTATGTCCTGTACCCTCGGTTATGCTTTCCTATATAGGAAATGCTAGTTTTAGAGATACGAATGTTAGCACAAAAACTCAAGGAAAGGAGATAGCTGCAATATCTCTGCACACAATGCTTAGTTCTCAGAAGTATATCATATGTGCCATGTTGTTTCATTTAGGTTTAAAGAGTTAGGTGCTATACCCTTGGTTATGCTTTCCTGTATAGGAAATGCTAGTTCCGGAGATACGAATGTTAGCACAAAAACTGAAGGAAAGGAGATAGCTGCAAAATCTCTGCACACAATGCTTAGTTCTCATAAGTAAATCATATATGCCATGTTGTTTTATTGAGGTTTAAGAGTTAGGTGGTATACCCTCGGTTATGCTTTCCTATGTAGGAAATGCTCATTTTAGAGATACGAATGTTAGCACAAAAACTGAAGGAAAGGAGACAGCTGCAAAATCTCTGCACACAATGCTTAGTTCTCAGAAGTAAATCATATGTGCCATGTTCTTTTATTTAGGTTAAATGTTTTAGGTGAGATACCCCCGGTTATGCTTTCCTGTATAGGAAATGGTAGTTCTGGAGATACGAATGTTAGCACAAAAACTGAAGGAAAGGAGATATCTGCAAAATCTCTGCACACAATGCTTAGTTTTCAGAAGTAAATGATATGTGCCATGTTTCATTTAGGTTTAAAGAGTTAGGTGCTATACCCGCGGTAATGCTTTCCTATAGTGTAAATGCTAGTTTCAGACATAGGAATGTTAGCACAAAAACTGAAGGAAAGGAGATACCTGCAAAATCTCTGCACAAAATGCTTAGTTCTCAGAAGTAAATCATATGTGCCATGTTGTTTCAGTTAGGTGCTATACCCTCGGTTATGCTCTCCTATATTGTAAATGTTAGTTTCAGATGTAGCAATGTTAGCACAAAACTGAAGGAAAGGAGGTAGCTGCAAAATCTCTGCGCACAATGCTTAGTTCTCAGAAGTAAATCATATGTGCCATGTTGTTTCATTTAGGTTTAAAGAGTTAGGTGTTTACCAGCGGTAATGCTTTCCTATAATGTAAATGCTAGTTTTAGTCATATGAATGTTAGCACAAAAACTGAAGGAAAGGAGATAGCTGCAAAATCTCTGCACACAATGCTCAGTTCTCAGAGGTAAATCATATGTGCCATGTTGTTTCAGTTAGGTTTAAAGAGTTAGGTGCTATACCCTCGGTTATGCTATCCTATAGTGCAAATGCTAGTTTCAGATGTAGGAATGTTAGCACAAAAACTGAAGAAAAGGAGATAGCTGCAAAATCTCTGCACACAATGCTTAGTTCTCAGAAGTAAATCATATGTGCCATGTTCTTTCATTTATGTTTAAAGATTTAGGTGCGATACCCTCGATTATACTTTCCTGTATAGGAAATGCTAGTTCTGGGGATACAAATGTTAGCACAAAAACTGAAGGAAAGGAGATAGCTGCAAAATCTCTGCACACAATGCTTAGTTCTCACAAGTAAATGATATGTGCCATGTTGCTTTCCTATAGTGTAAATGCTTCTTTTAGACACAGGAATGTTAGCACAAAAACTGAAGGAAAGGAGATAGCTGCAAAATCTCTGCACACAATGCGTAGTTCTCAGAAGTAAATCATACGTGCCATGTTTTTTCATTTAGGTTTAAAGAGTTAGGTACTATACCCTCGGTTATGCTTTCCTATATAGGAAATGTTACTTTTAGAGATACGAATGTAAGCACAAAAACTGAAGGAAAGGAGACAGCTGCAAAATCTCTGCACACAATGGTTAGTTCTCAGAAGTAAATCATATGTGCCATGTTGTTTCATTTAGGTTAAATGTTTTAGGTGAGATACCCCCGGTTATGCTTTCCTGTATAGGAAATGGTAGTTCTGGAGATACGAATGTTAGCACAAAAACTGAAGGAAAGGAGATATCTGCAAAATCTCTGCACACAATGCTTAGTTTTCAGAAGTAAATGATATGTGCCATGTTTCATTTAGGTTTAAAGAGTTAGGTGCTATACCCGCGGTAATGCTTTCCTATAGTGTAAATGCTAGTTTCAGACATAGGAATGTTAGCACAAAAACTGAAGGAAAGGAGATAGCTGCAAAATCTCTGCACAAAATGCTTAGTTCTCAGAAGTAAATCATATGTGCCATGTTGTTTCAGTTAGGTGCTATACCCTCGGTTATGCTCTCCTATATTGTAAATGTTAGTTTCAGATGTAGCAATGTTAGCACAAAACTGAAGGAAAGGAGGTAGCTGCAAAATCTCTGCGCACAATGCTTAGTTCTCAGAAGTAAATCATATGTGCCATGTTGTTTCATTTAGGTTTAAAGAGTTAGGTGTTTACCAGCGGTAATGCTTTCCTATAATGTAAATGCTAGTTTTAGTCATATGAATGTTAGCACAAAAACTGAAGGAAAGGAGATAGCTGCAAAATCTCTGCACACAATGCTCAGTTCTCAGAGGTAAATCATATGTGCCATGTTGTTTCAGTTAGGTTTAAAGAGTTAGGTGCTATACCCTCGGTTATGCTATCCTATAGTGCAAATGCTAGTTTCAGATGTAGGAATGTTAGCACAAAAACTGAAGAAAAGGAGATAGCTGCAAAATCTCTGCACACAATGCTTAGTTCTCAGAAGTAAATCATATGTGCCATGTTCTTTCATTTATGTTTAAAGATTTAGGTGCGATACCCTCGATTATACTTTCCTGTATAGGAAATGCTAGTTCTGGGGATACGAATGTTAGCACAAAAACTGAAGGAAAGGAGATAGCTGCAAAATCTCTGCACACAATGCTTAGTTCTCACAAGTAAATGATATGTGCCATGTTGCTTTCCTATAGTGTAAATGCTTCTTTTAGACACAGGAATGTTAGCACAAAAACTGAAGGAAAGGAGATAGCTGCCAAATCTCTGCACACAATGCGTAGTTCTCAGAAGTAAATCATACGTGCCATGTTTTTTCATTTAGGTTTAAAGAGTTAGGTACTATACCCTCGGTTATGCTTTCCTATATAGGAAATGTTACTTTTAGAGATACGAATGTAAGCACAAAAACTGAAGGAAAGGAGACAGCTGCAAAATCTCTGCACACAATGGTTAGTTCTCAGAAGTAAATCATATGTGCCATGTTGTTTCATTTAGGATTAAAGTGTTAGGTGCTATACCCGCGGTAATGCTTTCCTGTAGTGTAAAGGCAAGTTTTAGACATAGGAATGTTAGCACAAAAACTGAAGGAAAGGAGATAGCTGCAAAATCACTGCACACAATGCTTAGTTCTCAGAAGTAAATCATATGTGCCATGTTGTTTCATTTAGGTTTAAAGAGTTAGGTGCTATACCCTCAGTTATGCTTTCCTGTATAGGAAATGCTAGTTCTGGAGATACGAATGTTAGCACAAAAACTGAAGAAAGGAGATAGCTGCAAAATCTCTGCGCACAATGCTTAGTCTCAGAAGTAAATCATATGTGCCATGTTGTTTCATTTAGGTTTAAAGAGTTCGGTGCTATACCCGCGGTAATGCTATCCTATAGTGTAAATGCTAGTTTCAGATATAGGTTTGTTAGCACAAATCTAAAGGAAAGGAGATAGCTGCAAAATCTCTGCACACAATGTTTAGATCTCAGAAGTAAACCATATGTGCCATGATGTTTCATTTAGGTTTAAAGAGTTAGGTGCTATACCCGCGGTAATGCTTTCCTATATAGGAAATGCTAGTTTTAGAGATACGAATGTTAGCACAAACCTGAAGGAAAGGAGATAGCTGCAAAATCTCTGCACACAATGTTTAGTTCTCCGAAGTAAATCATATGTGCCATGTTGTTTAATTTAGGTTTAAAGAGTTAGGTGCTATACCCTCGGTTATGCTTTCCTGTATAGGAAATGCTAGTTCTGGAGATACGAATGTTAGCACAAAAACTGAAGGAAAGGAGATAGCTGCAAAATCTCTGCATACAATGCTTAGTTCTCAGAAGTAAATCATATGTACCATGTTGTTTCATTTAGGTTTAAACAGATAAGTGCTATACCCGCGGTAATGCTTTCCTATAGTGTAAATGCAAGTTTTAGACATAGGAATGTTAGCACAAAAACTGAAGAAAGGAGATAGCTGCAAAATCTCTGCACACAATGCTTAGTTCTCAGAAGTAAATCATATATGCCATGTTGTTCCATTTAGGTTTAAAGAGTTAGGTGCTATACCCTCAGTTATGCTTTCCTGTATAGGAAATGCTAGTTCTGGAGATACGAATGTTAGCACAAAAACTGAAGGAAAGGAGGTAGTTGCAAAATCTCTGCGCACAATGCTTAGTCTCAGAAGTAAATCATATGTGCCATGTTGTTTCATTTAGGTTTAAAGAGTTAGGTGCTATTCCCGCGGTAATGCTATCCTATAGTGTAAAAGCTAGTTTCAGATATAGGAATGTTAGCACAAAAACTGAAGGAAAGGAGATAGCTGCAAAATCTCTGCACACAATGGTTAGTGCTCAGATGTAAATGATATATGCCATGTTGTTTCATTTAGGTTTAAAGTGTTAGGTGATATACCAGCGGTAATGCCTTCCTATAGTGTAAACGCTAGTTTTAGACATAGGAATGTTTGCACAAAAACTGAAGGAAAGGAGATAGCTGCAAAATCTCTGCACACAATGCGTAGCTCTCTGAAGTAAATCATATGTGCCATGTTGTTTCATTTAGGTTTAAAGAGTTAGGTGCTATACCCTCGGTTAGGCTTTCCTGTATAGGAAATGCTAGTTCTGGAGGTACGAATGTTAGCACAAAAACTGAAGGAAAGGAGATAGCTGCAAAATCTCTGCACACAATGCTTAGTTCTCAGAAGTAAATCATATGTGCCATGTTGTTTCATTTAGGTTTACAGAGTTAGGTGCTATACCCGCGGTAATGCTTTCCTATAGTGGAAATGCTAGTTTTAGAAATAGGAATATTAGCACAAAACCTGAAGGAAAGGAGATAGCTGCAAAATCTCTGCACACAATGCTTTGTTCTCACAAGTAAATCATATGTGCCATGTTGTTTCATTTAGGTTTAAAGTGTTAGGTGCTATACCCTCGGTTATGCTTTCCTATATAGGAAATACTAGTTTTAGAGATACGAATGTTAGCACAAAAATGGAAGGAAAGGAGATAGCTGCAAAATCTCTGCACACAATGCTTAGTTCTCAGAAGTAAATTATATGTGCCATGGTGTTTCATTTACGTTTAAAGAGTTAGGTGCTATACCCGAAGTAATGCTATCCTATAGTGTAAATGCTAGGTTCACATATAGGAATGTTAGCAGAAAAACTGAAGGAAATGAGATAGCTGCAAAATCTCTGCACACAATGCGTAGTTCTCAGAAGTAAATCATTTGTGCCATGTTCTTTCATTTAGGTTTAAAGTGTTAGGTGCTATACCCTCGGTTATGCTTTCATATACAGGAAAAGCTAGTTTTAGAGATAAGAATGTTAGCTCAAAAACTGAAGAAAAGGAGATAGCTGCAAAATCTGTGCACACAATGCTTAGTTCTCAGAAGTAAATCATAGGTGCTATGCTGTTTTATTTAGGTTTAAGAGTTATGTCCTGTACCCTCGGTTATGCTTTCCTATATAGGAAATGCTAGTTTTAGAGATACGAATGTTAGCACAAAAACTCAAGGAAAGGAGATAGCTGCAATATCTCTGCACACAATGCTTAGTTCTCAGAAGTATATCATATGTGCCATGTTGTTTCATTTAGGTTTAAAGAGTTAGGTGCTATACCCTTGGTTATGCTTTCCTGTATAGGAAATGCTAGTTCCGGAGATACGAATGTTAGCACAAAAACTGAAGAAAAGGAGATAGCTGCAAAATCTCTGCACACAATGCTTAGTTCTCATAAGTAAATCATATATGCCATGTTGTTTTATTGAGGTTTAAGAGTTAGGTGGTATACCCTCGGTTATGCTTTCCTATGTAGGAAATGCTCGTTTTAGAGATACGAATGTTAGCACAAAAACTGAAGGAAAGGAGACAGCTGCAAAATCTCTGCACACAATGCTTAGTTCTCAGAAGTAAATCATATGTGCTATGTTCTTTTATTTAGGTTAAATGTTTTAGGTGAGATACCCCCGGTTATGCTTTCCTGTATAGGAAATGGTAGTTCTGGAGATACGAATGTTAGCACAAAAACTGAAGGAAAGGAGATATCTGCAAAATCTCTGCACACAATGCTTAGTTTTCAGAAGTAAATGATATGTGCCATGTTTCATTTAGGTTTAAAGAGTTAGGTGCTATACCCGCGGTAATGCTTTCCTATAGTGTAAATGCTAGTTTCAGACATAGGAATGTTAGCACAAAAACTGAAGGAAAGGAGATAGCTGCAAAATCTCTGCACAAAATGCTTAGTTCTCAGAAGTAAATCATATGTGCCATGTTGTTTCAGTTAGGTGCTATACCCTCGGTTATGCTCTCCTATATTGTAAATGTTAGTTTCAGATGTAGCAATGTTAGCACAAAACTGAAGGAAAGGAGGTCGCTGCAAAATCTCTGCGCACAATGCTTAGTTCTCAGAAGTAAATCATATGTGCCATGTTGTTTCATTTAGGTTTAAAGAGTTAGGTGTTTACCAGCGGTAATGCTTTCCTATAATGTAAATGCTAGTTTTAGTCATATGAATGTTAGCACAAAAACTGAAGGAAAGGAGATAGCTGCAAAATCTCTGCACACAATGCTCAGTTCTCAGAGGTAAATCATATGTGCCATGTTGTTTCAGTTAGGTTTAAAGAGTTAGGTGCTATACCCTCGGTTATGCTATCCTATAGTGCAAATGCTAGTTTCAGATGTAGGAATGTTAGCACAAAAACTGAAGAAAAGGAGATAGCTGCAAAATCTCTGCACACAATGCTTAGTTCTCAGAAGTAAATCATATGTGCCATGTTCTTTCATTTATGTTTAAAGATTTAGGTGCGATACCCTCGATTATACTTTCCTGTATAGGAAATGCTAGTTCTGGGGATACGAATGTTAGCACAAAAACTGAAGGAAAGGAGATAGCTGCAAAATCTCTGCACACAATGCTTAGTTCTCACAAGCAAATGATATGTGCCATGTTGCTTTCCTATAGTGTAAATGCTTCTTTTAGACACAGGAATGTTAGCACAAAAACTGAAGGAAAGGAGATAGCTGCAAAATCTCTGCACACAATGCGTAGTTCTCAGAAGTAAATCATACGTGCCATGTTTTTTCATTTAGGTTTAAAGAGTTAGGTACTATACCCTCGGTTATGCTTTCCTATATAGGAAATGTTACTTTTAGAGATACGAATGTAAGCACAAAAACTGAAGGAAAGGAGACAGCTGCAAAATCTCTGCACACAATGGTTAGTTCTCAGAAGTAAATCATATGTGCCATGTTGTTTCATTTAGGATTAAAGTGTTAGGTGCTATACCCGCGGTAATGCTTTCCTATAGTGTAAAGGCAAGTTTTAGACATAGGAATGTTAGCACAAAAACTGAAGGAAAGGAGATAGCTGCAAAATCACTGCACACAATGCTTAGTTCTCAGAAGTAAATCATATGTGCCATGTTGTTTCATTTAGGTTTAAAGAGTTAGGTGCTATACCCTCAGTTATGCTTTCCTGTATAGGAAATGCTAGTTCTGGAGATACGAATGTTAGCACAAAAACTGAAGAAAGGAGATAGCTGCAAAATCTCTGCGCACAATGCTTAGTCTCAGAAGTAAATCATATGTGCCATGTTGTTTCATTTAGGTTTAAAGAGTTCGGTGCTATACCCGCGGTAATGCTATCCTATAGTGTAAATGCTAGTTTCAGATATAGGTTTGTTAGCACAAATCTAAAGGAAAGGAGATAGCTGCAAAATCTCTGCACACAATGTTTAGATCTCAGAAGTAAACCATATGTGCCATGATGTTTCATTTAGGTTTAAAGAGTTAGGTGCTATACCCGCGGTAATGCTTTCCTATATAGGAAATGCTAGTTTTAGAGATACGAATGTTAGCACAAACCTGAAGGAAAGGAGATAGCTGCAAAATCTCTGCACACAATGTTTAGTTCTCCGAAGTAAATCATATGTGCCATGTTGTTTAATTTAGGTTTAAAGAGTTAGGTGCTATACCCTCGGTTATGCTTTCCTGTATAGGAAATGCTAGTTGTGGAGATACGAATGTTAGCACAAAAACTGAAGGAAAGGAGATAGCTGCAAAATCTCTGCATACAATGCTTAGTTCTCAGAAGTAAATCATATGTACCATGTTGTTTCATTTAGGTTTAAACAGATAAGTGCTATACCCGCGGTAATGCTTTCCTATAGTGTAAATGCAAGTTTTAGACATAGGAATGTTAGCACAAAAACTGAAGAAAGGAGATAGCTGCAAAATCTCTGCACACAATGCTTAGTTCTCAGAAGTAAATCATATATGCCATGTTGTTCCATTTAGGTTTAAAGAGTTAGGTGCTATACCCTCAGTTATGCTTTCCTGTATAGGAAATGCTAGTTCTGGAGATACGAATGTTAGCACAAAAACTGAAGGAAAGGAGGTAGTTGCAAAATCTCTGCGCACAATGCTTAGTCTCAGAAGTAAATCATATGTGCCATGTTGTTTCATTTAGGTTTAAAGAGTTAGGTGCTATTCCCGCGGTAATGCTATCCTATAGTGTAAAAGCTAGTTTCAGATATAGGAATGTTAGCACAAAAACTGAAGGAAAGGAGATAGCTGCAAAATCTCTGCACACAATGGTTAGTGCTCAGATGTAAATGATATATGCCATGTTGTTTCATTTAGGTTTAAAGTGTTAGGTGATATACCAGCGGTAATGCCTTCCTATAGTGTAAACGCTAGTTTTAGACATAGGAATGTTTGCACAAAAACTGAAGGAAAGGAGATAGCTGCAAAATCTCTGCACACAATGCGTAGCTCTCTGAAGTAAATCATATGTGCCATGTTGTTTCATTTAGGTTTAAAGAGTTAGGTGCTATACCCTCGGTTAGGCTTTCCTGTATAGGAAATGCTAGTTCTGGAGGTACGAATGTTAGCACAAAAACTGAAGGAAAGGAGATAGCTGCAAAATCTCTGCACACAATGCTTAGTTCTCAGAAGTAAATCATATGTGCCATGTTGTTTCATTTAGGTTTACAGAGTTAGGTGCTATACCCGCGGTAATGCTTTCCTATAGTGGAATTGCTAGTTTTAGAAATAGGAATATTAGCACAAAACCTGAAGGAAAGGAGATAGCTGCAAAATCTCTGCACACAATGCTTTGTTCTCACAAGTAAATCATATGTGCCATGTTGTTTCATTTAGGTTTAAAGTGTTAGGTGCTATACCCTCGGTTATGCTTTCCTATATAGGAAATACTAGTTTTAGAGATACGAATGTTAGCACAAAAATGGAAGGAAAGGAGATAGCTGCAAAATCTCTGCACACAATGCTTAGTTCTCAGAAGTAAATTATATGTGCCATGGTGTTTCATTTACGTTTAAAGAGTTAGGTGCTATACCCGAAGTAATGCTATCCTATAGTGTAAATGCTAGGTTCACATATAGGAATGTTAGCACAAAAACTGAAGGAAATGAGATAGCTGCAAAATCTCTGCACACAATGCGTAGTTCTCAGAAGTAAATCATTTGTGCCATGTTCTTTCATTTAGGTTTAAAGTGTTAGGTGCTATACCCTCGGTTATGCTTTCATATACAGGAAAAGCTAGTTTTAGAGATAAGAATGTTAGCTCAAAAACTGAAGAAAAGGAGATAGCTGCAAAATCTGTGCACACAATGCTTAGTTCTCAGAAGTAAATCATAGGTGCTATGCTGTTTTATTTAGGTTTAAGAGTTATGTCCTGTACCCTCGGTTATGCTTTCCTATATAGGAAATGCTAGTTTTAGAGATACGAATGTTAGCACAAAAACTCAAGGAAAGGAGATAGCTGCAATATCTCTGCACACAATGCTTAGTTCTCAGAAGTATA